>NW_026926092.1:0-27212 GCF_032062105.1 Saccostrea cuccullata | reverse complement strand
AAAAAAATGACATCTCATTCACAAAGACACCGAAAGCGGGGGACCACAATTCTTTGAATTTGCTTGTTAAAAAGAGAGATCGGGGGAGAAAGAGAATTCGATTTTTTTAACTTATTTGGTCTTATGCATTGGTTAAAAATACTTGGATCAATTAATCAAAAAAATCTGTCACACACGATAAATGTCACGTTTTACAGCTCTAAAATTCTTGAGTCGGCGGTCTTGAAACTATAATTTACCGTAAAAGTTCTTCTTCTCATCCATTGTTATGTTTCATGTTTATTTGTAACATGAAGCATATTTTGCGCAACATTTGGCATAAGCAATCTTCGCGCGTAACATGAAAGTTTCGAGTTATTATCAATTTCAGTTAAGTGTGCAGTTTTGCATTACGTCACAACTTATGATGACAGCAGATTAACAAGGTAAATAGTACACGCCTCCTAACCGCAAGTTTTACGACTGGAACTTTCTTCTTATCCCTGATTGGTTGCTCGTGCAACAGACTATTTCCGTGTCAATGTTGATAATTTGAGTTGACCAATCACACAGTGGGGGCGTGATTTGTTTACGCTGGATGCATCTGTCGAAAAAGATCGTGACATAATGCAAAAAGGCACACTTAACGAAAAATACTAATAATTAGCAACGTTTTCGCTAGTATTCGCCCGAATGATGACTTTTTTTACTGCAATTTTAAATTAAATATAACTTTTATTTGCCTACTATTTAAATGGGCGCAAATGGGCTTTTAATTATCATTTAAACTTGACCACAGAATGAACAGGAACCACTATCCAAGTGTTGAAAAGGGATTACAAAAAGTGTGACCACAAAATATCCACAGAACACAAGTGTGTGCCGTGTTGTGATCATTGACATATGTAAATACGTATATGGGAAACCTGTGGATTCCATCGTGTCTCCATTCCACGGAAACCCCTATGTTCTAATTCCAAGTAGTTTCCTTATCATGGAAACCAATGGAATCTTCAGGTTTCCCATTTAGGGAAGCTACATGGAAGGCTTGGAAAATTTCTGGTTTCCCGAGGTTTCCCTGTTTCGGGATACTTAATGGAATCGGAGCGTATTAGTTTCCATGGTACAAAAACTTAGCAGAGTAACCTGTCATCCGCTGCGGAAACCAATGGGAAACATAATGTAAGCTTCAGATTTTCATGTGGTTTCCATATACTGTACGTGTACATAAATTGGCGTATTCAAATTTTAGTTGAATCACTGGGTACTGAGTTGTTGGCGTAGTCATGAATTAGCGCTACACACTAACCTGTCATATATCTTATTCATAAATGATTTCTTAGTGGTATTCATGAATTAGCGCATCGTTTGCTGGGCGAAAGTCGCTAAAATATGAAGCCCACTTTTTAAAGTACATGTTATACAGTTTTTTCCCATGAAGGGAAACTGCTCATTTCATCCAGTGTTAACTTAATCATTTTTAACATTTAAAGTAGAATAAAATCAGACATGTTTTCATATATTTATTTCACTCTCTGGTCAATGGATCCCTAAATGAGATAATCATAATAAAATAGGGAATGGCTATAATTTTTTATCAAAGGCTGGGTTATCCTTGCAATGTAAGCAATTAATTTCACTCGATATTAAATATAAGCACGCACTGCAATTCTTAATATAAGGATTAACACAGAGCACTACAACAGAATTTTTTTTAAAAATTTGTTAATACAAATAAAACACAAGAGTTAATAATGAAAAGCTATATACAAAGAGTTATGTGCTTGCAGGGATTGTTCAATAATGCTCATTATAAACAGTGGTGGCATCATCTTATCTACTATGAAAATTGTGACAAGAAAATTATGGACCATAAAGCTATTAAACCTAAAAATCTCCCTAATACAAAAGAAAAGAACAACTTTCATAGCAGACAAAGAAAAATACATTTTCGTCTAGTAATTTCCTAAGAAAAATAAATTTAAAACAAATTCAAACATTTGCAATAATACATTACAAATAATTAATTTCCATAAATATCCCACATAATTTTGTTTTGTCTTTTATCTTTCTGATTTTTAATTTTTATATTTTAATATGTTTAATAATTGGTCAAGTTTTACGTGCAATTTTTGTTACATTTCTGTATTTTTCATGCTTCTTTTTTACATTTATTTCTCATGCATACAGAACCAGATACAACATACAAGTGTTACATGTATTTTGTACAACCTATTAAGGGATGTCACAAAGTAGCTATGTATCTTTTCCAAATCTTTTTAGATATTCCTTTCCTGAATTTGCAAGAAATTTACATATATACATGTAATAAATTTGGAAATGGTAGAAATGCCCTTTTGTACAATTTAAAAAAAAATGCAAATACTTCAACCCCAAGGAAATTTAAAAGGAACTCTAATATTTTACCATTAGAAACAAAAAAAAAATCAGTTGTAGCAAAAAACTTGCAAAATTTAAAACATATACAGTATACAATGTATATTATTACTGGAATAGACAATGATAACCAGTTCCTTTTAGACATGTAATATTTTCTGGTCTTCCAGGGTCAATACCTATATAGTTACATGTACATGTATATATATCACAGTTTACATACTAGTATGTCTTGATTGGCACACCATCTATCACTTATCTCCAAGTAAAAGTATGATTATGACAGGTTTAAATTTGGATAACTGCATTATTGAATACCTGAATTTCATTTAACACATACATATTGCTAGTAATGCATATACATGTATATTTTTGTCTCAGTAAAGAAAATGTTCTAAAAGTTTAAGAAAAAAAATTAATATTGTGGAATCATTTTAATTTGTGGGGGTCAATGTTTGTGGGGAATCAACATTTTTATCTTTGCTAGGGACATTATTTTCTGGATTATTATATGGTAGATTCAATGAACTAATATGTTCACTATATAAACGTTCATGGGGATGTACATTCAAGGGGAAGGGTAACCATCCATGATTGATGAAATCTAAGAACATTGCACCCCCCCCCACTCAAGAACAATGATGATTCCACAGTACATGTCTCACAAGATATTAGGCATTAATTAAATTAGTACAAAAGTTTATAAATTCATTCTCTAGGGAAAATCACAATTTTTTCAAAGTCTTTATCCCATCCTTTATTGAAATCCTGAATAAAAACAAAAAAATATATTTACCAATAATGGACCTACATTATTTTCAAAACATTACAATGACCATGGCTATATGCAAGTGGAACACATTTTCTGAAATTTGCCGATAATGAAGTAAAATTTATATTTTCAAAACATTACAATGACTATAGTCTACAACTGTATCCAAGTGGAACAACTAATAACTACTTAAACAGTGCACAAGAGTTCATTCATGAAAAGTGATTTGATCTGTTTCACAGTCAGATGGGTGTAGTTATTCTAGAGGCACGTGTTAATTGTTTTGAACATATTAAATAATTAAAAAATAATTTGACTGATACAAGAAAAAAAAACAACATGTTAATTCTTCACACTGGTGAACAAAACAAAAAATTTCAATAAATGTATCACATTGCTGATGCACCAAAAGAAATATTTAGCCTGGAGGTCATGGCTATCATATATCACACATGTACATTTATCACAAGAAACATATTATGAAATAAAGTACATATTATACCGTACAAGAAAAACTTATGTTTGGATTTAAAATCCAAAAATTGATATTCATAATCTCTTTTAATCTTATAGTAACTACTGTCATTTTCAATATATTTTAACCTAGTTCCTGGGGAAAATGTTATCAAGTTAATATATTTGCTTCTATTAAATTTTATATGTATCACTTGATGTCCCTAAAAACATTTCAATAATTCCAAATCAGATTTATTTTCTGGTCTTTGACCAGGAAAATTCACAGATTTTAATTTCACATCAGCATTATTTACTATACGTAAATTCATGTTTATATTGTATAAGTGGAGGTTTTAGCCAGAAGCAATTTTAGTGATTTGTCCTAAAAAATTGGTATTTTATTTTTAGAGAGATGTAATTTTAACAATTTTTAAAATTATTGCTAAAGAAGCTAATAAAATAAAACATAATTAATTTCTAATCAATATTCAATTTTAGCCGATCTCATAACCCTTGTTAATAATGCCAAAATTAAATCCTCGCTAAAAATTCTTCTTATACGGTAATAAAAAATTTCTTTGTCTTCAAAGAAAAAAATCCAACCAATCACTTCCTTCTGAACTAAAAGTCATTAATTTTATGTACATCATAAAAATAATATATATCTTCTTAATTTAAATAAAACGACTGTCAAACCTTCACAATATTCTCACTATCTTTCCATGTGATCTTCAGGAATTATGGGACTTTGACCTCTGACCTAATGAGCTCTGACCTAATTCTGTGAGTGCAGGTGTGGGTAGGTGGGTGATCTAAAATCTGCATACGTCACCTATAGTACCGAGTCCGCCGTCCACAGCAACATTTACACAGGCAGGGACAAAAATAGAGGATTAAGTTAACAAAGACGACTAGAAGGGTGACCATTAGATAGCTATACAGGACTTGGTATCGGTTGGGATTCCACAAAATGCCATAATGAAGACTTCCTTTTGCATCTGAAAAATGAAATGTATTTACATATATGTGTATTTATACAAACACGTTCAATTATGTTATACATGTATATACATGTAGTCTAAATACTGAATAGGATTAACAAGGTTCCATAAGCCTGACTGGTAATATGTCAAATTATATAATGTTTTGAAAAAAAGAACATGACATTTCCGTCTAAGAGTTTCTTTGTTTGATTAACACCCTTTTAAGAATTTCTTACTGATATTAATTAAGACATTACTAGTTTCTGATGCCATCAGTGATGGAGAGTTGCAAATTAAGACCTATATTTGTAACTTAGGGGATTTGAGTAGTGAGGGATGTTTGCCACCACCTACTGCAACACGGGACCTCATTTTATGTGGTCTTATCCAAATGTTTGGTATCCATGTACTGCAGTGGGATTCCAACCCAGGACAAAAGGATCAATTCCTAACTCTGTGACTCTTGAGCAAACACTCTAACCACTGCACGACCAAGACAATTCTAGGCTTTAATCAATACTCACCTATTAAATATCAAAGTACAACTGTACTTAAATTACCTAATACGGCCACCCCATATCCCATGTTCGGCTCCCCCATTCTATAGCTACAGGTGGGGACCATTATCTCTGTCAGGCAATCCGCACTGCGGGTAATGTTCTCAAACATGAATCCATGCATGTGGGTCAAATCTCTCTGATGAACCGACCAGGAGTAATCATCATTTCTCATGCAGTCATCACAAATATAGGCAACTGGCTATAAGAGAAAGTAAATTTGGAAAAATCAACATTTACTTCTACACTTGTATGAAATTCCAGCATTCAAATGTTAAACATTGCTTTACATTTAAAGAAAAAGAAATGTATAAAATTTAAAACCAATCTGTTTTTGTTAATAGAAGGTAGTAGATTTTTTTTAATCTTATACATGAAAATCTAACATATCTGACATACTGCGAAATAACAAATTTTCGTGGGGGGTTAATTTTCGGTGTTTTCAAGGACTGAAGAAACCCACGAATTCACCCACGAACCAAGAGTTTTTCTTCAAACCACGAAAAATTTGACCCCACTAAAATGTTATTTTACAATATATCTGATGAATATAATGAGGCATTATGTGCCGTTACTTATTGTGACATTTGAATGCTTTTGATGCTGTAACTTGTTTACCTTGTGCCAGTGAGCTGAGAAGATGAGTTTACCACTAACCATGGATAAAATCTGCAAATATATTTTATAAAAATTGGATACCTTTGAATCAACCTTCCTTTACTGTTAACATTATGCTTCATTTGAGATCAATCTTGCAACATTTGTTGCTAATACTGAAAGTCATTCTATCTGAAAAATATATAAACTATTTTTTTAGGAATAGACATATCTCTGATAAAAGATTGATTGATTGTATATTGTTTAACATCCCTCTCGAGAATTTTTCATTCATATGGAGAGCTGCAAATTTTTTCCTTTACACGGCACTCAGGGCCATTGAGCAGGGAGGTATCTTTTTCGTGTGTCAGCACCTACTGAGACATGCGACCTTGGTTTATACAGTCTCATCCAAAGGACCAGTCTACAGTGGGATTTGAACCCACAACTTAAGGATCAACTCTTTACTTTGCAACTCAAGAGCAGATGCTCTTATCACTGTGCCAAGCGGGTGACTTGATAAAAGAAGTTAAGATAACAAAGAGTGATTGATATTAAAAAAATGCACACACAATATAAATCTATGAATATGGCTAAAGGACTCTCTCCACACCCAGTACAAAATGTTTCTTAGCCATTGAGAAAAATATTGTATAAAAATGTTAGTATTGAGCTTATCTTCTTAATTTTCACTAAATGGTACCTGACATCTACCCCTAGGAAAATTTTTCAAACACAACACAGTATCAGTGAATAGAAATCACTATTCTTTACTTCCTACAGACAACACATGTAAATAGCATGTTCTATTAATTTTTTATCTTGGCCTTTTAAAATGTTCAGAATATATGAATCAATTACAAATTGAGTAATATACTGTAAATTTCTATTTCTAAGAATTTAAATCTAAGGGCAGATCACTCTAAATGCCATAGAATCAGAACTCTTCAAGGTGCAGTGTAGAGAGGGTTCTTAAAACAAAGACCTCTGAAAATTTCAAAGGTGGATCAGATCCCTAGGAGGAGTAAGCATCCCCTGTTGATCAGTCATACCCACCATAATTAGCCTTGAGTATTAATCAGGAAGACAGAATATACCATGTTCAATCTTTAGTACAAAACACCAGGGCTATAAACAATCGGTATGAAAAATGTAAACCAAAATACAATCTAAACATGATTATATTTGCTAATAAGGTCATTATAATGACCACAGAATTTATAAAATGTTCACCTTAACCCCTTCCATGGCAAAAATTTTAAGCATTTCTAGACAAATTGATATTAAGATTTCAATGCATTTTTTGAGCATTTCGTCTAATTTTTGTCTATACCAATGTATATATATCAGGGCTCGAGCTGTGATTCGCCATTGTCGCCAATTGCGAATTTTTTTCAAAAGTGGCGAAAAGAAATTCATAAGTGGCGAAAATGATTTTTTTAGATGTACCATGTACAAAATTTGTGTAGTCCTGGTTAGCTCCTTTGTTTATTCAATGTATACAGATAAGTCCCTTTGTTTATTCAATGCAGCAGAGGTGTGAAAACTGAAACCTACATGTAGGAAATCACGTCTCGCTTGAACGAACAGATCTGGCTAGGTAACTAGCCTGGAGCAATGAAGGGTTACAAAATTGCTTGAAATAATATAATTTGGATTAAACAAGGGGGGATAAAGTGTTATTAGGAGATGAAGTTAGTAAATAAAAGATTTTTATCAACAAAATCTGGATCTATGTAGATCGCTTTTTTTTAACCGAAAGTAGGGAAACATGACGAAAATGGTAAAGAATGGCTTCAAATTTTACCTACTGAAAATTAAAAAATGTGTACATTAATATACCATTAACTGACCAAGAGTGAAAAAGAAATTGGTTTGGAAACAGAATTATCTATAGTTAGTAAATTACACTGAATTATTTACAAGAACATGAGCTTGCATATTAAACCCTGAAGTCACCAAGTTGTTAAAATAAAGTCAAGTTTCAAACCTAATTTTCATTACTTTTTAATTTACTTCTTTTCACAATTAATTAATGAAATGATGAAAATTTCCATTTTTAAAAAATGTCATATTTTTACTAGGTCTGTAACCCCCCCCCCCCCCACTCTTTCCCAGGCAAACAAAAAATATAAACAAGAGAACATTTTCTGTCAAGAGTTGGCCAATATCAATACAATATCTAATTAATTGTGTAATTCCAACATATATTTTTTTCTTTTTTTTAAATGGATACTACCATAAGTTTAAAACATTACAATTTTAAAACAATGTCTCTGTCAGATAAACATAATAAAAAAAATTGAATGACAAAAAGTGCTTGCATTGTCGAGAAATCAGATGTAAATATGCCTTTTCTAAAGCTTGTGTCGCGAAAAGTGGCGAAAAATATTTTCGGTCCAGTGGGAGCCCTGATATATTCTGAAAGCAGGTATTGTGTTGTTTCTGAAAATGATCATAAAAATATTATTTTGGATGCCATGGCAAAAAAATACACCATAATCATGCTGGAATTTCCATTTATTCAAGAATGAGTTTCATTCAATTTTTTTTTGCTTAGTTAAATATATTAAAAAATATTTTATTGTTGTATTGAAAATTATGAGCATGTTGTATATTTTTTTTAAAAACCAATTTTAAGTATTTTTGGGGGGAGGGGGTGAGGTTGGGAGGTAACACTAGAATTTAGCATTTTTACATACAACATGCCCCTGCATTGATTTCGATACTTGCAAAATCGCTCAAATTGTGCGCAAAGTTTAACACAAGCTAGCAAAAAACTGGTTAAATCAATTAAAAAAATTTCCGTTTATTATTTTTTCGTAATTATTTTTTCTTTCCAACGGTGTAAGATTTATTCTGATATTTGCAGTATTAACGAAGTTATGAATGTTTTTTCACACAACTCTCGTTTTTCAAGTCAGAGGCGTAGAAATGTGTATATGCCATGTAAGGGGTTAAGGAGGGTGTTTTTCTTATGCCATGTAAGGGGTTAAGGAGGGTGTTTTTCTTATGCCATGTAAGGGGTTAAGGAGGGTGTTTTTCTTTCTTTTAGTAGCCTGCCTACATTTAAAATTGGATCATACTTGGAGCAAGGTTTTAAGTATCAAATGAATAAGATGGAAGATGTAAACCCAATATGCAGTTGATAGCAGAATATTACTACAGTACATAAATAAGTTTTTAATGGAGACTGCAGCTTTACTGTTCCGATCTGAAATTGTATTTTGGGCATAAATCTTTTTTTTTTCCCAAAAAAATTTCTAAGTAAAATCAGATAACATAAAAATTGAAGTTTTCAGTAATATTCTAAAGCATTTTCATCTTCTTTAGCCATGGTTTTTCGATCCACACCGCTCCAGGGCACTCCCCATAAACATATGGGGAGCGCCAGAGCGATGCTCCCCATTAACATATGGGGACCGAAAACCCTTGACTAATGAAGCTAGAGCACTTTTTAAAATAATTACATTAAATGTTCTGATTTAAAAACTTCTCTGAGGACTTACAGGGTAGATAGGTGACTTGAACTGTAAGGGTAACAGACTCTCGTGGTTGATGACAACATGGATGGGTGAGTTCACTGACTTCCTGTAATGTCTGAACAGCTGCTCCTTTTCTTGGAACTCCGTATTCTGTAGTCGGGTGTCAATCTGAGAAAAAGGAATTTTACCATGGTGTGATATAACTTGATATGCAAATTAAAATACCGTAGGAACATGTACCTTTTGAAAGGTGGTGCAATTTACACAGAATATGACACACATTGCAAGTGATTCTTACAACTAGTCAGCCTAATCCGACTCTAGGATCTGTTCTGTTAGCATAAAACACAATGCAACTTTATCTTTCTGTAAATCGTATCCCTCAACACCAATCCCCCACCCCCTTTAATGATGGGGTGGGGTCAGTAAATAACTTCTTCTTAAAGTTTTTTTTTTTTATCATATATGTTTTTTTTTTTACACCATTCTGACTTACCTTGATAAAATCTATGAACTTATGTTGAATAATGCCATCGACTTGTTCAAAATGTTTGACAAATCTGTCGACTTTCTCTGGTGTGCGGAAGTCCCTGAATTCCCCTCCTACATCATTGTCTCCTGGAATGTAGATTCTCTGAAAAAAAATAAGATGAGCATAGAGGCCATACATACATCTAGGGAAATTTTGTATATTTAATTAAGAATCTTTTTATTTTCAACAAATAATAAAAATGAAGCAAATGTCAGAGAATCTGTAAGTAAAAGCACTGCAAGGAACAACAAAGTCTAAAATTATTTATCAACAGTATTACAACAATAATGTTTTTTGGGTGGTCTTTTGAGCCCAAAGGCACAAACCAACAGTCCAACACGTTACTAAACCCTCAAACAAGAGGCCCATGGGCCACATCGCTCACCTGAGAAGCTTTGACCATTTTGGTCTTTACCAGATTTCCCCCTTGTAATACATAATGCATCCCCACCCTACCCCACTGATCATAATTAAGACATTTTGAAATCTACACTACCTCAAGGTTCTTCCTTGTGCACATAAGTTTCAGCTTTTCTGGCCCAGTGGTTCTTGAGAAGAAGATTTTCAAAGATTTTGCCTATATATTTCTATGTAAAACTTTGATTACCAATTGTGGCCCCGCCCTTCACCCGGGGGTCATGATTTGAACAATTTAGAATCTACACTATACCGGGATGCTTCCACATAAGTTTCAGCTTTTCTGGCCCAGTGGTTCTTGAGAAGAAGATTTTCACAGATTTTTCCTATATATTTCTATGTAAAATTTTGATTCCCCATTGTGGCCCCGCCCTTCCCCCGGGGGTCATGATTTGAACAATTTAGAATCTACACTACCCCAGGATGGTTCCACATAAGTTTTAGCTTTTCTGGCCCAGTGGTTCTTGAGAAGAAGATTTTCACAGATTTTTCCTATGTATTTCTATGTAAAACTTTGATTACCAATTGTGGCCCCTCCCTTCACCCGGGGGTCATGATTTGAACAATTTAGAATCTACACTATACCAGGATGCTTCCACATAAGTTTCAGCTTTTCTGGCCCAGTGGTTCTTGAGAAGAAGATTTTCACAGATTTTTCCTATATATTTCTATGTAAAACTTTGATTCCCCATTGTGGCCCCGCCCTTCCCCCGGGGGTCATGATTTGAACAATTTAGATTCTACACTATACCAGGATGCTTCCACATAAGTTTCAGCTTTTCTGGCCCAGTGGTTCTTGAGAAGAAGATTTTCAAAGATTTTTCCTATATATTTCTATGTAAAACTTTGATTCCCCATTGTGGCCCCACCCTTCCCCGGGGGTCATTATTTTAGCAATTTAGAATCTACACTACCCTAGGATGCTTCCACATAAGTTTCAGCTTTTCTGACCCAGTGGTTCTTGAGAAGAAGATTTTTTAATGACCCCACCCTATTTTTGTCTTTTCTTGATTATCTCCCCTGTGAGGGGACTTGGCCCTTTATTTTAAGAATTTAAATTCCCTTTCAACCAAGGATGCTTTGTACCAAGTTTGGTCAAAATTGGCCCATTGGTTCTTAAGAAGAAGTCAAAAATGTGAAAAGTTTACAGACGGACAGACAGACAGACAGACGGACGGACGACGGACAAAATGTGATCAGAAAAGCTCACTTGAGCCTTTGGCTCAGGTGAGCTAAAAATTGTATTTCTTTAAAATAGGATGTAGGCACTTACACAATCTAGGGTAAAAAGTAGTAACCCATATTTTTTTTTCAAGTTACTTGTTTGCTAACCCAAACCTTTGCTTTAAACTTATAATTTTCTAAAAGACAACAAATCTTATTTAAAATGCACACAAATTCAGCCTACCTTGCAGGAGTGAAAATAGAAATTTGAAAGAAATGACATTTTTACTTAAAACTTTTAAAAAGAAATTATAGTCTTTTATCTAATTAAGAGTTAACTACCTTATCTGAGAGTCAGTGACTCTTAAGCCCTATCAATTATACTCAAGGGAGTACCTTGGCACTTGGGAAGTTTGAGAAAATGTTATGAAATCTGTAATAAGTATCTCTGTATTCATCGTGAGTGGCCCGGCTTCCTTCGTCCATTAGGTCGCCCAAAAATATCACAACGTCTGGCTTCGCATGAGCCGCAGCAAAGGAAAATGTCTTTTTGAGGTAACTAAAAAATATATGTATAATAAAGACATTCATGCACTCTATCTTGAATGTAGAAATCTCAATAATTGTGTTCCATTTATTTTATATTTTATATCAATTAAAATTCACTTACATGTATTTACTATACTGAGGGCACAGACACTTGGTGCAAGCCCTCCCCTCCCTTTCCCACCTTTTTTTTCAATTTCTCTTTCACTTAACAATGTGATCCTCAATCTTTTTTTTCTATTGTTCATATTTTTTAAATAATGCTTGATGCCCTTTTTAGATTATGAAAACAGTTTGTTTCATTGATCTACATCTATACCCTTTTTTATCTACATGGTAAAGTATACAGTATGTCAATACAACAATGTGCATGAAACAAATCTAACTGTTACATTAATAGATTATTGAAATAATTACCTATCAGCATCCCATCTGGCATAAGGTCCAATCCAAACTCCTTCAGTCTGGTACCCCTGTATCTGAGGGTCGGCTACCAGCAAAATAACAACGGATGAACCATCTTCCCTGCAAGACAAGGGTTTATTTTAAAATTCTGTATTCCACATTAACAAATAAGTTATATTATATCTTTCCTTCTTTACTGTAAACTGCATGATATGAGCAACAAATATACAGTCAGATATTGTTATCCTAAACTCAGTGGGACTTAACTGAAACTAAAGAAAATCTGACATGTCAGATTTTTTATAATATACATAATGAACTTTTTATAACATCAAAAGCTTTGTGTAAATTAATGCGCAAAAGACAAATACTGTATGTGTACTAAAAAAAGCAGGCTTCATACCATATAACAGGTTATTTTAGGGTGATAATTTTGGCTTATTTTAGCGTTTTGATGGTAGCCCGCTAAAATTTTAATCTCTAAAATATTCAGTAGGGATGGGTATCGCTAAAAAATTTGTATTGCGATATATCACGATTTTTTCCCCAAAATATCATGATAATATGATATTTTTACAAGCAATTTTTACAATGAATTTAAATGAAGAGCATTATTTTTCTTTAAAATATGCTAGAAAAACATAACTTCACTTTTTTGAAATTTTCATGCAAATAAAACTACTCATGTTTGGATGGTAAGATGCCATTCTTTTCACCTTTTACAACATTTTGCAGACTTTCTCTTATTGTAATTTGAAAGATTGAACAAATAAATGAATAATTTCTGGACTCTACATGTATTAATATGCACTTAAATACCGGTATTTAGGTCTCCATATCACAATACGTATCACGCAACAAAAAATCACGATATACCGGTGTCATATAATATATTGAACCCCGCGATATTTTGAACCTGGGTTCAAAATATCGCTGCGAAATATTGAACCCCCCTGTAAAATATTGAACCCGGGGTTCAAAATATTATGGCCATAAAATATTGAGTCCCCCTAAACATTCAATTTTACAGGGAGGGGGTTCAAAATATTATGGCCATAATATATTGAGTCCCCCTACTCATTTTATTTTAGAGGGAGGGGGGTTCAAAATATTATGGCCATAAAAATTGAGTCCCCCTGCCCTTTTAATTTATGAGGGAGGGGGTTCAAAATATTATAGCCATAAAATATTGAACCCCCCTCTCCTTTAAATTTAAGAGGGAGGGGGACTCAATATTTTATGGCCATAATATTTTGAACCCCCCTCCCTCTTAAATTAAAAGGGCAGGGGGACTCAATATTTTATGGCCATAATATTTTGAACCCCCTCCCTATAAAATTAAAAGGGCAGGGGACTCAATATTTTATGGCCATAATATTTTGAACCCCCTCCCTGTAAAATTAAATGGGCAGGGGGACTCAATATATTATGGCCATAATATTTTGAACCCCCTCCCTCTTAAATTAAAAGGGCAGGGGGACTCAATATTTTATGGTCATAATATTTTGAACCCCCCTCCCTCTTAAATTAAAAGGGCAGGGGGACTCAATATTTTATGGCCATTATATTTTGAACCCCCCTCCCTGTAAATTAAGAGGGCAGGGGACTCAATATTTTATGGCCATAATATTTTGAACCCCCCTCCCTCTTAAGTTAAAAGTTCAGGGGGACTCAATATTTTATGGCCATAATATTTTGAACCCCCCTCCCTGTAAAATTAAATGGGTAGGGGGACTCAATATATTATGGCCATAATATTTTGAACCCCCTACCTCTTAAATGAAAAAGGTAGGGGTTCAATATTTTATAAGGGGGTTCAATATATAATTATTGCAGCGAAAAAGTGAACCCGGGTTCAAAATATTATGCGATATTTTGAACCCGTGTTCAATATATCGCGGTATCAAAATATTATGCTACACCGGTATACAGATAAAATCGCACATCCCTAATATTCAGTACTCTTCTTAGTGTTCATCTGAAAAGAGCTGAAACCCCAAGTCCACTAAAATAAATTACTCCAAAACTATTATACCTTTGAGCAGACAAAACACGAAATTTTACATTTGCCAAGGAAACCCGCTATACGGTATTTAAGTGGCTTTGGCTCGAACAAAAATGCAATAATTCATGAATGCCACTTAGAAATCATTTACTAATACAAAACAAGGCATGAACATGTGTAGCGCTAATTCATGATTATGGAATATGCTAACAACTTTATACCCATTGATTCCGCTCAATTTTGAATACACCAATTCATTACATGTGTAGTACATATTGATATTTTAATTAGAAAGTATTGTCTTGATATGTGATAATATGTATACAAACCTGTTTACATCTGGCATGGCTGGCCATCTCATGGTTTGAAAGACGTAGATGAAATACTCATTGAACAAAACTAAACATATCAGAACTACGAGAGAAAACTGGAGTGGAGTCCAACTCTTTCCACACAGGAAACACTGTGTATGGGATGGCATGCTTCACAGAGGTTCCTCTCACAACCACCCATAGAAGAATTCACAGCCATAGCTGCTTCACATTTTAAACTATATATAAACAAAAAACAAGAAATTGATTAATTGAACAGATGTGTAACATCATTTTACAAAGTATCATGCATTGAGATATTTCATAGCTATTTTTAACTGCACTGACAGAATTATTTTATTGTATAGTTTTAGATTATAGACTTTGTTTTATTTCTGTTTTGAATTAACAGAGTTGTCCATAAGAATTGAAATAAAAAAGGGTCATGTGAAAAGTAGAAGGGAGTCTGGCCGGGGTTTCCCTATTAGGGAGTAATGAGGAATGACCAAATGATCAGGGATTGCATCATTATAAGCCAGAAAATTCCCCCCAAGGGTCTTAGTCTCACAGTGAGAAGCCTGGAAATACCGGTATAAATACATGTACATGTAAATTACATAAAATGTATGTGAATATATGAAATAAATAAATTCATTCTCTCAATTATTAAATACTTATAGTGGACACTTTTTATGGAGTTTTTCTGCAAGGATTCTGGCTTATGCATCCTCAATAAATATTCCTTTTCACATGACTTATATCATTCTTTCATCAAAACAAAAAATAAAAAGAATGGTTCAGATTTTTTTCTGATGGAAATAGTATTTAAGAACTATCCAGGGTATACAGGTATAAGGAATTTCCTGAATTATATCTTATGTTAGAGTTGAAATTGAAGAAAATATAACTGCTGTAAATTTGTGTGGTCATAAATATTGTGTGAAAAAATATTGAAATCATGTGAGTCAAGCAATAAATCAGACAACAGAAAATTATTGAAAACTGTGATCACAGTAGGCAATATAAAATGCTGGATATATTATTGGAAAGAAGAAGTTATTCATTGACAAAGAAAACTGTGCTTGTCCTAACAAATTCAAAATTAGTCATATCAAATACTTAAATAATAATTGAAAATTGAAAAATAATTAAAGGTTGCAGCCAACTTGCAGGGCAGTGTACATACTTAAAAAGAGTATTTATTTCTTATGAAAATTTCAGGTAACAAAATTCATTTTAATTCGCAATTATAAATAATATATGTTCACTCTCTGACACAAGAGTTAGTTAATCACTTTGAATAGTACACATAAAGATTTAAGAATAGTTATAGAACAGTTTTGCTCCATTTAGTGAAGCTCTTTGAAAATTATCATCGACATTAACATTATATTGATCTGCCAAACAGATTGGGAACATTCCTCCAAATAATCATTTAATCCCCGTTTGGAAGACAGTCTTCCATATCCGTGAGGAATTTTACTGACCAAATGGTGGACTTTTTTAATTCTTTTCCAATTTTCATAAAAATAAAACAAAATCACATTTGCAAAGGCATTGGGGAATATTGATGAATATATTCCTCACACAATTAACATAGTTTGGTCGATTTTTCATGTGAAATTTCTCTGTAGCTTCGTGAAAACGACACCCATAGTTGTCTGCAACAGCCGAACTTCTTGATCAATCAATCAAAAGAAAGTGTTGTGACTTGTTGGATAAAAATTCAAATTTATCTAGTGGTTTAACTCTTGATGAGTTAACTTTCAATCGCTCTTTGGATCTTGGTCAATATTTATCACCATAAAATCCCATAAAACACTAGCTCCTCAGTCCTCATACTTAACTGGTACATGTATGGTGGGCACTTACTGCTACAGTTAAATTTTTGTAGAAGTCTTGAAAGTAATATTTGTTCATTTTGTTATTTTTCTTTTAGGATAAAGTTTTATATTCCACGCCACATTTTGTGGTTTGATATGCCTATTCCTGCTGAATTTAATATATTTGAAGATTGATAAATAATTTTCAAGAAAAGATTTACAAAGTCGACTTTTGCAATTATTCTTGTTTTTGTTTAAGTAAATCCTTTTAAAACAATAATTACATCACAATCTAACTTCATTTACTATTTTTATAGAGAACTTATTGTGTGCAAAATAAAATGAGGTACAGACAAAAACTTGTTTTTCTTTTGATTTCCTAACTGAAAATTGACACAAATGTGCCTCCGTAGTAAAATCTAACTTTTGACCATGTTAAAAAAAAAAGATAATCTTTTCAATTATTTGCAATATTTGATTGGTTGCCGGGATAAAAAAACATGATTGACAAGTGCCACAGCATTGGAGAAGGAGGGAATTTTCTTTGAAAGTAAAAATAGAGAAACATTGCACTTGTTTACGTATGAGACTTTTTATATTAATTTTTTTAACAAATCTGAATTTCCGATTATTGTTTAATCAGAACACTGATAAATATCTATTATATTTTAATTTACATGGTTTAATATTATGCGCCTTCTACGCCATCCTTTGGAATTGTACACAACCATTTTTCTCTCCCAAAAGATCAGTAAAATTCGTCTCCGATATGGGAGATTGTCCACCAAACGGGACATACTAAAACAAGTCCCACGGGGAAAATAAGTCCCACATGAGTCCCACAGAAAAATAATGAGTTCCACCAGGAAATAAGGCATTTTATTGATATTTAATAACATATATTTGTAGATTATCATTGTTTAGATATATTTTGAATAAAATTTTATCACAAAAAATGTTTTTGATGCCCGCGGTTACAGCGATAAGTTGCAAAAACAAAGAACGATAACTCCTATATTCTCACCTAACTCGAGTGTTTCCAAGTCCTACCAATAATGATAAAATTTTAGTAGTTTTTGAAAACAAATATTAATATGTATTATAATTTAATTATTAGATGAATTATGTTTTTAAAAATGCAAGAGGTTCAAAGATGTTTCCTAGTGATCGTTTACAAACAAAGAACAATAACTCTTACATCTACCTCAAGTAACAAGCCATCTAAATTTTAATTTTTAAGATTTAATAAAACTTTCACAATGTTCCTTGATTTATATGCCTTATGCAGCAAATCTAATGACTGTAAGAAAAAAATTTAAAACAGCCAATTTCGATCGAATTTTATATAAATTAACAAATTAAACAGACCTTCAAGTATCGTTTAATTGATACAAAGTGAAAAATCTAATTTACTCATTCATAGCATGATATGAAATTGGAAGTGATTTATAGCTGACAACAGTGATATACTAGTATTTTAATGATATCTTTTTTTCTTTAATAGCATTACACTGTATCTATGTGATGAAAAACTTTCAGTGAGAGAATAAGTACTCAGATGCATGGGCTTTTATTCAGGTATCCTGAAAATATAATTATTTGATGAATATTATGAACTTGAGGAAAATAAACGTTTATCATTTAGTTATACCATGTGTTTTAATTCTGTTCAAGTCCTTCTGTCGAAGATGAAAACACTTAAATTCCGATTAGACTGCAGCTTTGATTTTTTTACAGTGTAAATAACAAGTTATAATGCACAATGTCACTATAATATGTAATTAGTATACTTACTTACTTACTTTTTGAATTCGCTGACATTCAATAACGCAACAGCAGGATTTCAAAACCTAAGTTATAGACTATAAAGTTTGGCTACTGAAGTCTGTATATCAAATTCTTTCATTAAAAAGAAATTTTTTTCAGATCAAAATTAAATTCAACTTCTAAATTTGCTGTTTTATTTTTTGTTTGCACATATAATTCATTGTGTAAATCAAGTCACTATAAAATTCCAAGTTTATTAAAAAATACTCTTTATTGACAAGTTCCACATCCAGGAGTGTGACTGGCTTTACAATGTAATAATCTAAATTTTTATCTTTATTTACATGATGGATAATGAACACATTTTTTTTTAAATTAAGAAAATGGATATATAACAGCTAATTCTCTGCATGGTATGTGGTCTACAAATTCATTTGAAAATTCAATGGTTGTAACTATAACACTATTGATTTGAATCTTTTCATACAATTTAAATAGCAAGAATGTACTTTTAGAGGTATCATATAAAGTAAATAAGAATTTACGATTTACAGTAGTCTAGTCCAAATCACAATTCTTTATCAATTTTAATTTTCAAAGAATTTTTTTATCTAGGAAATCAAATATGAAAATTTTTAATTAATGATTTCTTTATTATGACCTTATTTGTCATACATACTAATAGCTGAATTTTCAATAATTCTACATTAAATTAAGTATTTTATTTGAATTCAAAATTCAGTAACCTAGCTCCAGACTTGTGCAAAAGTTATTGTAATAGTTATACAAACAATAGGGAGATTGAAAGGTGTGAATAACATCCCCCAGGTGTTGTGTACAGGTATACAAGGGACGTACCTCAATAGGGCTCTGTGTATATACACAATAAACATGGGTCTGTCATGGGTGTCAGGAAAACTTACCAAGTAGTTGTTAAAATACATAAAACCATAATATAAAAAGTATTTTAGTTTGTAAAATAAAGAATAATGATATACTAGAATAAAATAAAACATATGTTTAGCTGTATATCAAATAATATATGTTTTCAAACGAAACTTGAAAATTCAAGTAAAACAGATTGAAGAACAAATCAAATTCAGAAATAAAACCATATAAACTTCATTATTTAAAAAAAGATTTGTTAGACAAATATCAACTGACTAATTTTTTTTTAAATAGAAAAAAAGTTAGCTTTCAACAGTGTTCAAGGATTGCCAATATAGTTCTTGGCCATTATTTACATTTGAACAGAGTTATCGTTCTTGACTGTGGTCTGATATTTACAATCGTCTATTTAACACACTAAAGTTCATTTTATCAAAACTTTTTTTGATATATGATCATATAAATATCATTTTCTTTCAAAATAAACCTTTATTATATGTATTTATTCGCTCTATTGCTGTGGGACTCACGTAGGACTCATGTGGTACTTATTTTCTCCGTGGGACTTATTTTAGTATCAGCGCCACCAAACGGGGGATAAGTGACCATTTGGTAGGGGTGTGCACAACCTGATGAATGTTACACAGGATATCCTGGCATGAAGTCTATGCCAACTTACCGGTATTATCAACAATATGAATGCTACTGTCTTGCCCTAGTTTAAATATTTTTGTTACCTATTCATGTACAGTTCTTTTAAATTCAATTAATAAAAGGAAATATACAAATAACTAAGTAATGTAAAAAATACTTTTTTCAAGTCGATGGACAGCGCCATATTGATTTTCTCCTGTAACTCGAGCCCGACCTATTTAATTCTGAGCGAGAGTGCTTGACAATGTTGTAGTTTCCTGTACTAAATTCTTGCGTTAATTAATTTGTGTTTTGTGTGAAAATTAATTAATATTTTTATTTCTTTTACATCAAAGGTAAATTGAGTACATTCTGTTTATATTTATTGCTCCCCACAGGTACTTGCATGGGTCTTTTAAAAAAATATAAATAGGCCTATGTATACCTATTTTAAAATATACATGTACTTTTTATCCCCCCCCCGTAATTTAAGATTCGGGGGTATATAGCTTTTGTCATGTCCGTCCATCTGTCTGTCTGTTTGTCCGCAAAAAAACTTGAACCACGGACCTAGTATATAAAATATATATATATAGGTCCCTGTTTTAAGCTTGCCCATAACTTTTGACTTAGTTGAAGTATGACTTTCATGTTTTACATGTGTATTCCCTGTGATAGAACCTTTCTTTGGGTATCACCAAATTCGACCTTTTGACCATGACATTGGAGTTCTACACACTTTTACACAACAATTCCAAACACAATCTTCAAATGGCTATAATTTTGAACGGTAGATACTAGGACTCTCATGAAAGTGTACTTAAGTTATGTATATTCTTTGTGACAAGACCTTCCTTTGAATACCAATAACCTTGACCTTGGAGATTAACGTACTTAAAAGAAAACGTAAACCTTTGATCGGTATAAGGGTAAGGGTTTCCATATTTCACATATGCAATCCTTGTGAGAGGACCATTCATTGGATAATTACAACTTTGCCACTTTGACCTTGCAGTTTGACCTACTTTTCAAAATCAAACTTGACCATAACTTTTGAAGGGTTAGGACTACAGGGCTTTCTTACTTCATATATTTTATCATTGTGACAAGACCTTTCATTGGATACTAACAATCCTGAGCTTGGAGTTTGACCTTTTTAAAAACTTAAATCTTAACCATAACGTTTGAACGGTTAGGGCTGTGGCTTTCGTACTTTACATACTAGTATAAATTATGTAATCATTGTGACAAGATCTTTCTTTAGAAAGCAACAACCTTGACTCTTTGACTTTGACCCTGGAGTTTGACCTACCTTTCAAAAAACTTATCCTTGGCCATAACTTTTGAACAGGACATAACAATAGATATACACATATATAAACCAAGACCCAGATACCGGTGCTTCTCCCATTAAAAAAAATCAAGTGGTATTTTTTGTATTTTACAATGAAATGTTTGTATTTATGACATTTTTTCATTTAATTGTTCTTTCAGTTGCAATTTACGGTGATTAATTTTCATGGGTACATAAACGGGGAATAATTTCTCTATTTCCCGACAAAATTAAGAGAACCATTTCCAGTGTCCAGCATCAAAAAACTTGAACAAGTGGTAAAGAATTTCGTAAATTTGGTAAAAATACCCTTATTCATTTACCTGTTTGCCTCCTAGAAGCTGATGTACAGAGAAGTTTTTCAAAGCATACATTTCCTCAATGATTGAATTCTAGTCATTATTTAACTAAAGTTACTAAGTCTGGTCACTACCAGCTTTGGATTCTGAATCATTCTACATTTTCCAGAGAGTGCTCATCACAACCCTATGGCCTGTAATTATTAAACTTGCATGGATGGTGTATAAGGACAGGTACTTCCAGATTTGCTGGTGAAGTTAGAACTGACCGAAATTTTCTTGATGAGCAAACAGGTGAAAGCTTATCTTAGAGCGAGTTCATTTCCAAGTCACAACAAAGTCCTTGCATGGATATGGGATATTGATCTTGGGGTGTACACTAAGTAGAGAATCAAAGTACTGAAAGTACTGAAAAGAGGTTAGCATGCTTTCATCTAATATGTACCGAAAAAAGTGCATGAAATGATGATATTTAAGTATGCATATCTTTGTCCAATGTCATCAGAGAACAAAAAAAACCCAGACATTCTGTTTTTGTAATACTTTACTTAATAGTAAAACCAATAACATTCCAAACTGATGTCACAGATGGATGCAATCTAATTAAAATTAGATGTTCCGAATCCGCTACTGCTTCTCAAACATCTAACAACATCCTATTTGGGGTCATGTAAGAGTAAATCTTCGATTAGCCAAAGAAAATAGTTCCTCCGAAATCTTGGCTTATAGTTCAGATGGGTTTCTTGTTTTCACCACCGAACCAAAACACCCGAGGATCGAGTTTTGTAGTAAACAAAATATGCATTGCAAAAGCTGTGTTTTGTATGACGTGTGGGGTATCTTGTATAGTTTGTGCTCTTTCGTTTGCATTATTCACGTTCAGATGCCAGACTGCAGACTATACATGAAATTTATTCCAAAATTACTTTAATTCAACGTAAGACAGCATCAATAACGATGTTATGTAGCCGTGGAGTTAATTTGAGAATTGTTTACCGAGGCTTGAATCTATATGGCCAAAGTGTTTGTGTTTACTGGTATATGTATTCATAATCGAAAGGTCGCTCTGATGTGACCCCGAATGGGATGTTAGATGTTTGAGAAGCGGTAGCGGATTTGGAACATTTAAATAAATTTTAATTAGATTGAAATGCATGTTTGAAATTTAAACATGAGATTTCTTCAGTTTGAAAGACAGGAAGTGCATTTTTAAAAGTTCTCTCTTGGTGGCATCCAATCGTTCTCTGGATGAAAACAATTATGTTGATGCTGAAAATTTAATTGTCTTTCATGCTCTATTGAATCTGAAATTAGGTAATTGTAAAGCCTACTATAGCAAACAACTAAGAAAATGACAAGTTAAATTCTTTAGATTAATGGATTTGGAGTAGTGTAGATCTACAGTTGGCTAGTCAGAGAAAAAAGGATGGCTGAGCAGAGACTTTGTAAATGAATTGATATCAGAGAGCTCCAGATGTGTAGGCTCACTGCGGGTGTAACCTGTCAAGAGGGATGCTTACTTCTTCTAGGCAACGGAGCCCATCTCTTGAACTTTCAGGAATCAGCTTTTCATCTTAAATCGATCATTGATCATTCTGTATTTTGATACAGATACTGAATACTTCCGTTTAGTAATATTATGAACTACTACTTCTACGGGAAGACTGGCGAGTAAACAAGATTATCAAGCTTTATGAAATGTACTTTATTGACTTTTCAAACAAGTAAATGTTCGAATAAAGTAAATGGTATATGAGAATCATTTAAAAGAAGTCTTGTACAATATGTCTAGATAAGGACATATAAGGTGTATTTGCCATATACTCTTCATGCAATATTGTTCTCAAATAAAACATGTGAAAAGGAAAGTTGTCAAATCAATCAATACTAGTATTTAAAAATTCAAATGTACACTAAAAGTCAGTGTAACTTAAGAAGTTATCAGTGTCACTTTCTTCAATATGTCGGATAAACAATATACACTGATTTCTTTTCTAACAATGTGCCTCTAAACACCTGTATTTTAATTTAATTCTTCTTAAACACTCAAAATAATAATCGACAAATTGGACAAATTCAAATTTAAAAAGTATTTTCTCAGCTAATAATACATTCCTTAGGAATTGATCAAATTTTCAAAACTTATAAATAAGCATTAAGTATATATTTTAAATTTTTGCTAATTGCCAAGATTTTTCATACCTTATTCTTCTGTGAATAATAATATCGGTTGATTTTTAGAAGAGAATCACAATGCCGATTAAAATTAATATATATTTATCCATTTTTTTTTCAAAATTAATTTTACTACTTTAAGTGCCCCATTATATTTTTTCAAAACTAAAAGTAAGTAATCCCTTATGATCGTTTGTCATAAATTATCAAAGACGGAGTAGAGAATTTACCTCTGGGAGCAGAGCTTTTATAATCTGTTTATTAGACAGAGAAGAAAAGAGAAGAAAACAAACGTTTCATTGTGGAGGTAATCCTATTGTTTCCATAAAAACGTTACAAAAAGTGTAAAACGTACAGATGTATTCGGTGTTTTTATAAAAGCGTTTTTCAGGTATTACTTAACAGGTGTTTCTTAATACTTTGGCACGGAAAATCAAACTCGATCGAGAGATTTGCTGATGTTTTTGCAGTCTGTAATAACCTTCAACCTGCTGTATAATTAACCGCATCGTTCAACTTTCAAAAATAAACTAACAGTTGCTATAAATCGCGATCGCACGATGTACATGTAATAAGGACCAAATTCTCAGTTCTTTGAAGTTAGTATTCTAAGTATTGTCAATGCTTTGGTAAATACTAATAAGAATTCGATATAATCGTTATATACACAGCTTATTGTCAATCTCTCACCAGGGGGCGTATTACGCCAACAGTATACAAATCATAGGAAGCGCTTTGCTGAAGTTACCGTTGTCGATAGGTAGCGCCTTGTGGAAGTTTCCGGTTAAGGTTGCAGAAGGATAAGGTTACGTGCCATAAAGCGATGTGGATAGGTAGCGCCTTATGGAAGTTTCCGGTTTTTGGAGGCCCATGCCATAAAGCGGTTAGCTAGCTAACCGCTTAAAAATTGTGAGATTTGCCTTCGTCGAGGTGAGCTTCGTAATCTTTGATTACCTGTGTTTTTTAATTTATGGAAAGCTACAGGCAAATAAGTTGATGTTAAAGAGAGTCCAATAGTGGCATTTAAAGTCGGCATTTTTATAAAATTATATTGAAGCTAATATAGAATTTGTAAGCATTCATTCATTCCATCTGTTCGTATTTTGACTGACATATCCCATACCGATTAATAAGCCTATGTTTTAAAACTAAAGTTGACTAAGAATTCCGGATTTGTGTAAATGAGAGAACTGGCTCTCTTGGTTTGTACGATGTCGTTTTTCAATGTCTCTTTTTTCATTTGCCTCAGGCATGCTTTACTGTAAATATTTCATGCTTGTTACATCCTCTCTATACTGTTGTTACAGTTTAAGAGGATAAACTATTGTCTACTTGATGAAAAATGCATAGGGCTTACGAGTGTGACCGTTCGAAAGAGGACGTTTATTCCTCCTGAGTACCTGATTCTGCTTATGGAATATACAGGGGGTCTGCTGTTCTCAGATTCTTTTTTGGGGGGGGGGGGTTGAGATCAATCAATGTTACCTCCACATTTCTTAATATAATGTACATGTATGTTTGATGTGATTTTTCCCTATATGCCTGTGAATGAATTCGCCATCTTTTTGCATAGCACACTATCACACGTTTACATGTATTATACTTAGCAGTAAGGATGACGACTTACAGAGCTGCCTACTAGTACCGTGGCAGATTGGTGTAGCTATCTTCAAATTGCCAATCAGACACCGCCTTTACAAAATAAGTTTCAATTTAGTACTAAAACAAGCAAATTACTGATTAAAGATCAAGATTAGAAAGCTTAATTATACAATACCATTGACTGAAAAACAAAATGTACTAGTATACCCAGATATGTTATGCAAGTTATGTGGGGCATCATATATAGTCAATTGTCGCTATAACAGAGCTTTGTTCTTTTTCATTTAATTTTACAAGTTTTTTTATTTCGTTTGTTACGTAGATATGTTATTCAAGATACATATGAAACATAGTAGAAAAAACAGCAGTATTTGCACTTCCAATGGAAAACATGCATATATACTAATACTCATTGCTTACGTCCATGTATGTTCATTGAATTGCTTATAACGTAACTTATCATTCACCTTGTACTAAATTATGAAAATCAAGTAATAAGATTTTTCTTCTTTATTTCACTTTGGCACATTATTTTGCATTAAGCAGATTGTTCCTTATTTTTGCATAGACTGGCACTGTGGCATACAACATTCCTAGAAAAATTATGGATCCGCCAGCTGCGAGGAATGTGTTGTCGTAAGAACCTGAGCTGTCATATAACCAACCTACAAGGAAAAAAGTATATATATTATCTTTTAGTTACACTGTTAGAGAGAGAGAGAGAGAGAGTATTTATTGTACCTGCAAATGGTGGTCCGACTAAATTAGCTATTCCCTGAAGAAACATCAATATACCATAGCCATCCGATAATTTTGAAATGCCTAATATATCTGCTACCAAGACACAGGATAAGGCTTCAGAAGCTGCAACAAAGAATCCGTAAATCCCGTCAAATGCTATGAAAGATAAATAATCCTGGGATAACGGCACCAATGCTAGGCCAAGGCCAGTCATCCACATTGACACGCAATAAAGAATGGAACGATTGACTTTCTTCAAGTCACCTAGAAAGCCAAACACTATATTTCCAACTGTATGAATGATACCAGTGCTAGATACTATCAAAGCACCTCGAGATTCTGATTCACCTATTTCCAAGGCGCGATCGACTGTGAAAACATAAGGCACGTCATACCATAAATAAAGAATAAAATTAGAAATGAGAAAAATCACGAAACGCCATTCACGCAAGACGGTAACATCAACAATTCTGCATATTCTTTGTTTACATTTACTTTCACTTTGTTCATGAAACGTTTGTTTAGAGTCTGAAAAATCTCCATCAATCCTTGCTATTTTTGACAACGAAGATATGCTACCACCCAGAAATGAATTACTCTCAGTTGTTATATGTCGCTTTCCTATATTCAAATTTTCAGTTGACTGACTTTCAAGTCTGAGGTGATTTTTCTCTACAAAACTTTCAAAGAGGATTTCATTTTCAGTATTATGCTGAATTGCTGGTAATGTTTCTGAAATTGAGTTTCCCTTGTTATGCTGACTATATACCGATATACTTTGTTCTCTTTTACTGCAGATTGGAATTGGTCTGAACAAAGCACCACAGAGCACAACATGGGAAACAATAGCACTCATAACCAACAATGCTCCTCGCCAACCATATTCGGATATTAGAAACTGTAAGAGAGGCGCAAATATCAGAGTGCCAACTCCTGCACCACACTCGGCCAAGCCTGTTGCCAAAGAGCGTCTCTTTTTAAAATACATCATCACAACAACGGACGAAGCCAGGTACGGAAGAGAAATTCCAAATCCTGCAACACAACCATAGGTTAATCCCAAAGCACCCAAAGAATTCACAAATACACTCATTATCATTCCTGATGCGGCTATTAATGCACCTGCTATGGTGGCTTTCCTGAATCCAAAACGCTTGGCGATAATGCTGGCAACAGGACCAAAAAGAAGTGGTGCTGCATTAAACACAGAGCCGACCCATGCAGTCGAGCTGCGATCTGCGTGGAAATATTCCAACAGATGTGTGAATAAAACTCCGAATGAGTAAGAACACCCGTCCGTAATGACGTTGATCATGAAGGCGCCAAATACCACCATCCAACCCCA
>NW_026926091.1:22500-26994 GCF_032062105.1 Saccostrea cuccullata | reverse complement strand
GTTAAGAATTTTGCAGGGGACCCAGAAAAACTTCGCTATATCTGTGTTGATCTTATCCGTGTTCGTACCAAATGAGTTTTACTGTAATGTGATTAATTTTCATATGTTGATCCTAGATACTGATGTAACCTTTTCAACTGTATCAACATCTTTTGATCTTGCCATTTTCTTTGAACTCGACATCACCTTTTTAGCTCACCTGAGCTGAAGGCTCAAGTGAGCCTTTCTGATCAAAATTTGTCCGTTGTCTGTCGTTGTTGTCGTAGTTGTCGTATTTGTTCAAACTGTTAAGGCTAAGAAACTGCTTAATAACTGCCTTCCACTTTGCCATGGGTTATTTTTCATAAATTAAACTGATTTTTTCTTTTAGAACTTTATTTTAGAACATTATCCCATGGACCTAAAATTTTGTCATTCCCATTTTTAAAAAAAAAAATTGATATTATTTTTCTTAACACAAATGATTTCTATAACTGTAAAGTTGATAGTATATTCATTGAACTTCATGATTATTATAATTGTTTAGTCAGGCTTTAAAGATACATGTTATTACAATTAAATGTTTTTCTTATAAAATGATTTATATTTGGTATATTTAGATACTCTGTTACATTACCATCAACTTTCACTTCCCCAGCCTAACCTGCTGGGATTGTGCTAATTACTTACAGATGTGTTGAGCATGTTTAGGAACGACTTATCTGTGATGTTGTAAACCTAAGAACGGCTTATCAATTTATATCCGGTTTGTGTACAGCAGTTCTGTTTCCCACCCTAGTATCTTTTTAATTCATATAATGAATACACCTTGTTTATACATTGATGGAATTTTATTTTTATGTTCTAGCTGTAAACAAAACAGCATTTTTCTTCAAAATTACAAATTGTACTGAGTAGAACTTCCAGAAATCATAGAAGAGTTTAGCTAACTAGGGGGTTGTAAATAACAGCATCTGCATCCAAGTATTTGCACCAATTTTAAACCACCAGGCAGGTCATGCCAAGAACAATGAGATTAGAGAAAGCCACAACAAAGCACAGATGGTGTAGAAGAGGTAAATATTTTGAAAACATAGCTTAACATTGAAACTTTTTATCTATGAAAATAAAAGACAGCTGCATTTGCTTTTGATTTGCAGAGCCAGATGTTAATGATTGAAAATTGGGTCAGTAGTATTTTGAATTACATAAATTATTCTTTTTCCAGAAAATGATGTACATCTAAATCCTTATCACAGTTGGAAAATTGATTGAATGATGAAATGGTCATAAGAGGAGGAGAAAAGATCTTGCAATATTAAGAGTTGACCAGCAGCATAGCTTTCCATAAATGCAATAATGCCAGTGAACTGTAGCCATTTGGAAGATTGCATCAGGAAGAAGATGACCGTTTGCAACATGCCAGTTATAAAGCATTCAAACTTCTTTTTGTGAATATTTCAGTCTATGAAAATGTGATTGGTAAATGTGATGTGAAACGTGAATGACAGAATTGCTCGTGATTTGCATCTTTTATGCCAATTTAGGAGTAAAAAGAATGGCAGGAGTACTCGGCATGATTCTCAAAACTGTGATTCACTGTGATTATTGGAATGTTTCAACTGTTTACTATAAAACTCAGCCTTGGATGTTAAAATGCTGTGAATCTGTTAATATATTCTAACATGTAACTGTGCTTTGAAAAAGTAAATGTTAGATTATGATTTTTTAAATTTTAATGACAATCCTTTACTAATGAATCTCATTCACATTTTATCACACTGAAAAATATTAAGAAAATAAAAGTGATGTATGCTTAGCTTAATTTGTCTAATCTTTTTTTAGCATATGTAGTCAAAAATCTTTGTACTAAAGTTGATTGTACATTTATATTCATGCTATAGTTGTAGCTCCCATTGCTGTAATATAATTAATGTTTAATTCAAATCTATTTAAAGCAGGCGTATTTTTTGTACAGGCGTATTTTTTTGTACGGGCGTATTCTTTTATACGGGCGTATTTATTTTGCAGGCGTATTTTTAAGGGTATGCTTGAAATCTAGGCGTAATTCTATTTTTAAAATTTCCAGACGTATTTTGAATTTCCAGGCGTACTCATTTGCATATTTTGGCCAAAAATACGGGAGGATTACGCCTCGTGTACGCCTGTATTTTACATTATACGCCTGGTTTTATATATTCATTTCAATAGAGATTTCCACAAGGATTTTTAGATTAAAATACGCCTGGATTTTTTTAAAAATACGTGACTTAAATTTCGTACGGGAAACTTTTCACATTTTCATCTTCTTCTCAAGAACCACTGGGCCAATTTCAACTTAACTTGCTACAAAGTATCCTTGGGTAAAGGGGATTCAAGTTTGTTCAAATGAAGGGCCATGCCTTTTTCCAAGGGGAGATAATTATGAATTAGAGAAAAATTAATGGCATTTTTAAAAAA
Organism: Saccostrea cuccullata; assembly: GCF_032062105.1. NCBI lineage: Eukaryota > Metazoa > Mollusca > Bivalvia > Ostreida > Ostreidae > Saccostrea > Saccostrea cuccullata. Next base: position 24,555 of record NW_026926091.1, on the reverse strand, counting down.
TCTTCTTCTCAAGAACTACTGAGCCAGGAAAGGTGAAACTCATGTGGAATCATCCTCAGGTAGTGTAGAATCAAGATTGTTCAAATCATGACCCCCAGGGGTAGGGTGGGGCCAAAATGGCTGATCAAAGTTTTACATAGGAGTATATAGGAAAAATCTTTGAAAATCTTCTTATGAACCATTGAGACAGGAAAGATGAAACTTGTGTGAAATTATCCTCAGGTAGTGTAGATTCAAGTTTGTTCAAATCATGACCCCAGGGGATAGGGTGGGGCCACAATGGCTCATCAAAATTTTACATGGGAATTATAGGTATAATCTTTAAAAATCTTCTTCTCAAGAACAATTGAGACAGGAAAGATGAAACTCATGTGAAATCATCCGCATTTAGTGTAGATTCAAGTTTGTTCAAATCATGATCCCCAGCCATTAGGGCGATGCCAAAATGGCTGATCAAAGTTTTATATAGGAATATATAGGGAAATCTTTTAAAATTGTCTTCTCAAGTACTTCAAAGCCATGATTAGTGATATTCATATGGAATATAAAGGTAGTGTAGATTATAGTTTGTTCAAATCATAACCCCCGATATAAGGTGGGGCTACATTGGGGGACCCAAGTTTTACATTTAAAAATATTTTAAAAATCTTCTTCTCAAGAATACAAAGCCATTATTAGTGATACCAGTATTTATATGGAAGCATTCTCAGGTAGTGTAGGATAAAATTTGTTCAAATCACAACCCCCAAGGGTAGGATGGGGCCACAATGGTGGATCAAAGTTTTACATAGAAAAAGAGAGGGAAAAATTCCATGAACAGAAAGCTATGTTTAGTCATATTGGCATGTAAGCATCCTCATGTATGGAAGCATCCTCATGCCCTTTGGGGTAGGGAGGGAAACAATGGGGAATCAAATTCAAATTATTATGAAGAAATCTTTTTATCAAGAACAGCAAAGTCATATGCTGTATTGATATGAAGGCATTTTCAAATAGTATATTAAAATTCAAGCCCCCCCCCCCCCCCCCCAGTAAACTATCAGTTCTGATCTGATACATGCTTTTTCCTAGCCGTTGTGCTCAGGTGAGCCCCTGGGCCCCTTGTATAAATAAAAGTATAGATAAATAAATATATAAAGTGTTTAGCTCAGTTTTGAATAAACAATTCAAGATATTTTTATCAAACTTCATATGAGTAAATTTTTTTAACTTTGATATTTCCTATGAACTTGACCTCACTTTTTAGCTCACTTGAGCCAAAGGCTCAAGTGAGCTTTTCTGATCAAAATTTGTCCATTGTCTGTCGTTGTCGTCATTGTTGTCGTTAACTTTTCACATTTTCATCTTCTTCTCAAGAATCACTGGGCCAATTTCAACCAAACTTGGCACAAAGTATCCTTAGATGAACGTGATTCAAGTTTGATCAAATGAAGGGCCACGTCCACTTCCAAGGGGAGATGATTATGAAAAAGTGAAAAATTAATGGCATTTTTAAAAAATCTTCTTCTCAAGAACCACTCGGCCAGTAAAGATGAAACTCATGTGGAAGCATCCTCAGGTAGTCTAGATTCAAGTTTGTTCAAATCATGACCCACAGGTGTAGGGTGGGGCCATAATGGCCAATCAAATTTTTTCATAGGAATATATAGGAAAAATCTTTCAAAATCTTCTTCTCAAGAACCACTGGGCCAGGAAAGCTAGTTGAAACTCAAGTGGAATCATCTTCAGGTAGTGTAGATTCAAGTTTGTTCAAAACATGACCCCCAGGGCTAAGGTGGGGCCACAATGACCGATCAGATTTTTTCATAGGAATATATAGGAAAATCTTAAAATCTTCTTCTCAAGTACTTCAAAGCCATGATTAGTGATATTTATATGTATATGAAATCATCCTCAGGTAGTGTAGATTCTAATTTGTTCAAATTATAACCCCCAGGGATAGGGTGGGGCCACAATGGGGGATTCAAGTTTCTGTATACTTTTCAGTTCTGATCTCATTCCGATTTGCTCAGGTGAGCGATGTGGCACTTGGGCCTCTTGTTTAAAATTTGTGTT
>NW_026926091.1:0-17500 GCF_032062105.1 Saccostrea cuccullata | reverse complement strand
TATTACAATCACAAAATACATACATTCCTTACATTCATTACATGCATACATTACATGCATCTCTTACATACATATACTTGTTACTTGATCTTTAACTGGTTCCTATTTTCTCTCATCTATCTCCCTCCTTTCTGTCATCTATTTCTTCTTTGTTTTGAGATTTCTCTCATATTTTTCTTTCTTTTCTCCTCTTTATCTTATGGATGCCTTGTCTAAGTAATTCATTATATGCACACACCGCTATTTAGACTTGGTTCCATTTCTCCTGTACTGCTTTTTCCCCCGTCTCTTCACATACATACAAACAGACAGACAGATTGACAGACAATTAGACAGAAAAACTGACAAACATCTATCCATCCATAGATACCAACAGATATACATTCATATGTATCTACAATACATACTTACATAGAGACAGACTAACAGACAGACAGACATGTAACGATACATACATCCATACAAACATTTATAGATACAGACACAGCAAGAAACATGCATTTAGATGACACTGCAAGGATCAGACACACAGACAGACAAACAGACAAACAATCAGACAATGAGACACTCAGAGAAACAGACAGACAAAGAGACAAACAACAATCAGACAATGAGACAATCAGACAAACAGACAGACAGACAAACAAAGAGACACGCTATCACACAGAAAGACAGACAGACAAAGAGACAAACAATCGGGCAGGGAGACTATCAGAAAAACAGACAAAGAGACAAACAGTCAGACAATGACACATTGATAAAGACAGACAAAGAGACAAACAATCAGACAGGGAGACAAACAGACAGACAATGAGACAATCACACAGACAGACAGACAAAGAGACAAACAATCAGACAGGGCCACAATCAGACAGACAGAAAGACAAAGAGACAAACAATCAGACAGGGAGACAATCAGACAACCAGACAAACACAGACAATAAGACAAACAGAAAGACTGCCAGACATAGGTATATACATTGATACATTCTCTTGGTCATTCTCTTAATTCCCCACAGCCCCTTTCACAGGGTCCATCTTCCCCTCTCCCCCTCTCCCTCTCACTCCCTTCCCTACAATTTATACATACATTACATTCATAACATACATCCATTCTTTACAATCATAACATACATACAGAACATACATCTCACAAACATATGTACATTCCATTCATAAGGTCCATTCTTTACATACATACAGAACATGCATCTCTTACAAACATACGTACATTACATTCATAAGAAAGGTCCATTCTTTACATACATTACATACATACAGAACATGCATCTCTTACAAACATGCATACATTTCATTCATAACATAGGTCCATTCTTTACATACATAACATACATACAGAACATGCATCTCTTACAAACATACGTACATTACATTCATAAGATAGGTCCATTCTTTACAAACATTACATACATACAGAACATGCATCTCTTACAACATGTGTACGTTACATTTATAACATAGGTCCATTCTTTACATACATGCATACATTCATGCATTATGTACATGACATTCTTTACATCATATTCACCACATTAGGAACATTTCACTTTATACATTTATTGCATGCATACATATATAACAAACATCCATTCTTTACATACATTACATACATACAGAACATGCATCTCTTACAAACATACGTACATTACATTCATAACATAGGTCCATTCTTTACATACATAACATACGTACAGAACATGCATCTCTTACACACATGTGTACATTACATTCATACTATAGGTCCATTCATAATGTAGGTACATTCATATATATCTACAATACATACTTACATAGAGAAAGACTAACAGACAGACAGACATATAACGATACATACATCCATACAAACATTTATAGATACAGACACAGCAACAAACATGCATTTAGATGACACTGCAAGGATCAGACACACAGACAGACAAACAATCAGACAACAATCAGACAATGAGACACTCAGAGAAACAGACAGACAAAGAGACAAACAACAATCAGACAATGAGACAATCAGACAAACTCCTTTTTCTCTCCAACTCCCTTCCCTACAATGCATAGATAGATTACATACATTACATAAGTACACAACATGCATCTCTCACAAACATATTTATATTACAATCACAAAATACATACATTCCTTACATTCATTACATGCATACATTACATGCATCTCTTACATACATATACTTGTTACTTGATCTTTAACTGGTTCCTATTTTCTCTCATCTATCTCCCTCCTTTCTGTCATCTATTTCTTCTTTGTTTTGAGATTTCTCTCATATTTTTCTTTCTTTTCTCCTCTTTATCTTATGGATGCCTTGTCTAAGTAATTCATTATATGCACACACCGCTATTTAGACTTGGTTCCATTTCTCCTGTACTGCTTTTTCCCCCGTCTCTTCACATACATACAAACAGACAGACAGATTGACAGACAATTAGACAGAAAAACTGACAAACATCTATCCATCCATAGATACCAACAGATATACATTCATATGTATCTACAATACATACTTACATAGAGACAGACTAACAGACAGACAGACATGTAACGATACATACATCCATACAAACATTTATAGATACAGACACAGCAAGAAACATGCATTTAGATGACACTGCAAGGATCAGACACACAGACAGACAAACAGACAAACAATCAGACAATGAGACACTCAGAGAAACAGACAGACAAAGAGACAAACAACAATCAGACAATGAGACGATCAGACAAACAGACAGACAGACAAACAAAGAGACACGCTATCACACAATGACACATTCACACAGAAAGACAGACAGACAACGAGACAAACAATCAGACAGGGCGACAATCAGACAGACAGAAAGACGAAGAGATAAACAATCAGACAGGGAGACAATCAGACAAGCAGACAAACACAGACAATAAGACAAACAGAAAGACTGCCAGACATAGGTATATACATTGATACATTCTCTTGGTCATTCTCTTAATTCCCCACAGCCCCTTTCACAGGGTCCATCTTCCCCTCTCCCCCTCTCCCTCTCACTCCCTTCCCTACAATTCATTCGTACATTACATTCATAACATACATCCATTCTTTACAATCATAACATACATACAGAACATGCATCTCACAAACATATGTACATTACATTCATAATAGGTCCATTCTTTACATACATACAGAACATGCATCTCTTACAAACATACGTACATTACATTCATAAGATAGGTCCATTCTTTACATACATTACATACATACAGAACATGCATCTCTTACAAACATGCATACATTTCATTCATAACATAGGTCCATTCTTTACATACATAACATACATACAGAACATGCATCTCTTACAAACATACGTACATTACATTCATAAGATAGGTCCATTCTTTACAAACATTACATACATACAGAACATGCATCTCTTACAACATGTGTACGTTACATTTATAACATAGGTCCATTCTTTACATACATGCATACATTCATGCATTATGTACATGACATTCTTTACATCATATTCACCACATTAGGAACATTTCACTTTATACATTTATTGCATGCATACATATATAACAAACATCCATTCTTTACATACATTACATACATACAGAACATGCATCTCTTACAAACATACGTACATTACATTCATAACATACTTCCATTATTTACATACATTACATACATACAGAACATGCATCTCTTACAAACATGTGTACATTACATTCATACTATAGGTCCATTCATAATGTAGGTACATTCATATATATCTACAATACATACTTACATAGAGACAGACTAACAGACAGACAGACATATAACGATACATACATCCATACAAACATTTATAGATACAGACACAGCAACAAACATGCATTTAGATGACACTGCAAGGATCAGACACACAGACAGACAAACAGACAAACAATCAGACAATGAGACACTCAGAGAAACAGACAGACAAAGAGACAAACAACAATCAGACAATGAGACAATCAGACAAACTCCTTTTTCTCTCCAACTCCCTTCCCTACAATGCATAGATAGATTACATACATTACATAAGTACACAACATGCATCTCTCACAAACATATTTATATTACAATCACAAAATACATACATTCCTTACATTCATTACATGCATACATTACATGCATCTCTTACATACATATACTTGTTACTTGATCTTTAACTGGTTCCTATTTTCTCTCATCTATCTCCCTCCTTTCTGTCATCTATTTCTTCTTTGTTTTGAGATTTCTCTCATATTTTTCTTTCTTTTCTCCTCTTTATCTTATGGATGCCTTGTCTAAGTAATTCATTATATGCACACACCGCTATTTAGACTTGGTTCCATTTCTCCTGTACTGCTTTTTCCCCCGTCTCTTCACATACATACAAACAGAGAGACAGATTGACAGACAATTAGACAGAAAAACTGACAAACATCTATCCATCCATAGATACCAACAGATATACATTCATATGTATCTACAATACATACTTACATAGAGACAGACTAACAGACAGACAGACATGTAACGATACATACATCCATACAAACATTTATAGATACAGACACAGCAAGAAACATGCATTTAGATGACACTGCAAGGATCAGACACACAGACAGACAAACAGACAAACAATCAGACAATGAGACACTCAGAGAAACAGACAGACAAAGAGACAAACAACAATCAGACAATGAGACAATCAGACAAACAGACAGACAGACAAACAAAGAGACATGCTATCACACAATGACACAATCACACAGAAAGACAGACAGACAAAGAGACACGCTATCACACAATGACACAATCACACAGAAAGACAGACAGACGAAGAGACAAACAATCAGACAGGGAGACAATCAGACAACCAGACAAACACAGACAATAAGACAAACAGAAAGACTGCCAGACATAGGTATATACATTGATACATTCTCTTGGTCATTCTCTTAATTCCCCACAGCCCCTTTCACAGGGTCCATCTTCCCCTCTCCCCCTCTCCCCCTCTCCCTCTCACTCCCTTCCCTACAATTCATTCGTACATTACATTCATAACATACATCCATTCTTTACAATCATAACATACATACAGAACATGCATCTCACAAACATATGTACATTACATTCATAATAGGTCCATTCTTTACATACATACAGAACATGCATCTCTTACAAACATACGTACATTACATTCATAAGATAGGTCCATTCTTTACATACATTACATACATACAGAACATGCATCTCTTACAAACATGCATACATTTCATTCATAACATAGGTCCATTCTTTACATACATAACATACATACAGAACATGCATCTCTTACAAACATACGTACATTACATTCATAAGATAGGTCCATTCTTTACAAACATTACATACATACAGAACATGCATCTCTTACAACATGTGTACGTTACATTTATAACATAGGTCCATTCTTTACATACATGCATACATTCATGCATTATGTACATGACATTCTTTACATCATATTCACCACATTAGGAACATTTCACTTTATACATTTATTGCATGCATACATATATAACAAACATCCATTCTTTACATACATTACATACATACAGAACATGCATCTCTTACAAACATACGTACATTACATTCATAACATAGGTCCATTCTTTACATACATAACATACGTACAGAACATGCATCTCTTACAAACATGTGTACATTACATTCATACTATAGGTCCATTCATAATGTAGGTACATTCATATATATCTACAATACATACTTACATAGAGACAGACTAACAGACAGACAGACATATAACGATACATACATCCATACAAACATTTATAGATACAGACACAGCAACAAACATGCATTTAGATGACACTGCAAGGATCAGACACACAGACAAACAGACAAACAATCAGACAATGAGACACTCAGAGAAACAGACAGACAAAGAGACAAACAACAATCAGACAATGAGACAATCAGACAAACAGACAGACAGACAAACAAAGAGACACGCTATCACACAATGACACAATCACACAGAAAGACAGACAGACAAAGAGACAAACAATCGGACAGGGAGACTATCAGAAAAGCAGACAAAGAGACAAACAGTCAGACAATGACACATTCATACAGACAGACAAAGAGACAAACAAACAATACAGACAATGAGACAATCACACAGACAAGACAAAGAGAGAGAAACAATCAGACAGGGCCACAATCAGACAGAAGAGACAAGAGACAAACAATCAGACAGGGAGACAATCAGACAACCAGACAAACACAGACAATAAGACAAACAGAAAGACTGCCAGACATAGGTATATACATTGATACATTCTCTTGGTCATTCTCTTAATTCCCCACAGCCCCTTTCACTGGGTCCATCTTCCCCTCTCCCCCTCTCCCTCTCACTCCCTTCCCTACAATTCATACGTACATTACATTCATAACATACATCCATTCTTTACAATCATAACATACATACAGAACATGCATCTCACAAACATATGTACATTACATTCATAATAGGTCCATTCTTTACATACATACAGAACATGCATCTCTTACAAACATACGTACATTACATTCATAAGATAGGTCCATTCTTTACATACATTACATACATACAGAACATGCATCTCTTACAAACATGCATACATTTCATTCATAACATAGGTCATTCTTTACATACATTACAGACATTCATATTCATTAGAGAACATCACATTCTATTACAAACATACATACATTACATCACACATGACATACAAACATAGGTCCATTCTTTACAAAAACATTACATACATACAGAACATGCATCTCTTACAACATGTGTATGTTACATTTATAACATAGGTCCATTCTTTACATACATGCATACATTCATGCATTATGTACATGACATTCTTTACATCATATTCACCACATTAGGAACATTTCACTTTATACATTTATTGCATGCATACATATATAACAAACATCCATTCTTTACATACATTACATACATACAGAACATGCATCTCTTACAAACATACGTACATTACATTCATAACATAGGTCCATTCTTTACATACATAACATACGTACAGAACATGCATCTCTTACAAACATGTGTACATTACATTCATACTATAGGTCCATTCATAATGTATCTACATTCATATATATTACATTCATACAATACATACATTACATAGACATACAGACAGAACAGATCAGGACATGTACATACATACATTCATAACATTTACATATACATGACACAGACATGCATTCTCTTTGTTACAACATGTACATACATATGCATATATATCATTACATGACAATACAGACATTACTTCACATAGAGACAGACATATTGCAGACAGACAGACATATAACATATATACATCAGACACATACAACAGAACACATTCACAAACATTTTATAGATACAGACACAGCAACAAACATGCATTTAGATGACACTGCAAGGATCAGACACACAGACAGACAAACAGACAAACAATCAGACAATGAGACACTCAGAGAAACAGACAGACAAAGAGACAAACAACAATCAGACAATGAGACAAACAGACAGACAGACAGACAAACAAAGAGACATGCTATCACACAATGACACAATCACACAGAAAGACAGACAGACAAAGAGACAAACAACAATGAGACAATCAGACAGACAGATAAAGAGAAACAACAATGAGACAATCAGACAAACAGACAGAGAAAGAGACAAACAGACAGACAGGAGACAATCAGAGACAACAAACAATCAGACAAACAGACACAAACAATCAGACAGGGACAGACAAACACACTGACAGACAGACATTGGTACTTACATTGATACATTCTCTTGGTCATTTTCTTCATTCTCTAAAGCACCTTTCACTGGTTTTTTTCTGCTCTTTCTCCTTTTTCTCTCCAACTCCCTTCCCTACAATGCATAGATAGATTACATACATTACATAAGTACACAACATGCATCTCTCACAAACATATTTATATTACAATCACAAAATACATACATTCCTTACATTCATTACATGCATACATTACATGCATCTCTTACATACATATACTTGTTACTTGATCTTTAACTGGTTCCTATTTTCTCTCATCTATCTCCCTCCTTTCTGTCATCTATTTCTTCTTTGTTTTGAGATTTCTCTCATATTTTTCTTTCTTTTCTCCTCTTTATCTTATGGATGCCTTGTCTAAGTAATTCATTATATGCACACACCGCTATTTAGACTTGGTTCCATTTCTCCTGTACTGCTTTTTCCCCCGTCTCTTCACATACATACAAACAGACAGACAGATTGACAGACAATTAGACAGAAAAACTGACAAACATCTATCCATCCATAGATACCAACAGATATACATTCATATGTATCTACAATACATACTGTCTTACATAGAGGCAGACTAACAGACAGACAGACATGTAACGATACATACATCCATACAAACATTTATAGATACAGACACAGCAAGAAACATGCATTTAGATGACACTGCAAGGATCAGACACACAGACAGACAAACAGACAAACAATCAGACAATGAGACACTCAGAGAAACAGACAGACAAAGAGACAAACAACAATCAGACAATGAGACAATCAGACAAACAGACAGACAGACAAACAAAGAGACACGCTATCACACAATGACACAATCACACAGAAAGACAGACAGACAAAGAGACAAACAATCAGACAGGGAGACTATCAGAAAAACAGACAAAGAGACAAACAGTCAGACAATGACACATTGATACAGACAGACAAAGAGACAAACAACCAGACAGGGAGACAAACAGACAGACAATGAGACAATCACACAGACAGACAGACAGACAAAGAGACAAACAATCAGACAGGGAGACAATCAGACAACCAGACAAACACAGACAATAAGACAAACAGAAAGACTGCCAGACATAGGTATATACATTGATACATTCTCTTGGTCATTCTCTTAATTCCCCACAGCCCCTTTCACCGGGTCCATCTTCCCCTCTCCCCCTCTCCCTCTCACTCCCTTCCCTACAATTCATACGTACATTACATTCATAACATACATCCATTCTTTACAATCAAAACATACAGACAGAACATGCATCTCACAAACATATGTACATTACATTCATAATAGGTCCATTCTTTACATACATACAGAACATGCATCTCTTACAAACATACGTACATTACATTCATAAGATAGGTCCATTCTTTACATACATTACATACATACAGAACATGCATCTCTTACAAACATACGTACATTACATTCATAACATAGGTCCATTCTTTACAAACATTACATACATACAGAACATGCATCTCTTACAACATGTGTACGTTACATTTATAACATAGGTCCATTCTTTACATACATGCATACATTCATGCATTATGTACATGACATTCTTTACATCATATTCACCACATTATTAACATTTCACTTTATACATTTATTGCATGCATACATATATAACAAACATCCATTCTTTACATACATTACATACATACAGAACATGCATCTCTTACAAACATACGTACATTACATTCATAACATAGGTCCATTCTTTACATACATAACATACATACAGAACATGCATCTCTTACAAACATGTGTACATTACATTCATACTATAGGTCCATTCATAATGTAGGTACATTCATATATATCTACAATACATACTTACATAGAGACAGACTAACAGACAGACAGACATATAACGATACATACATCCATACAAACATTTATAGATACAGACACAGCAACAAACATGCATTTAGATGACACTGCAAGGATCAGACACACAGACAGACAAACAGACAAACAATCAGACAATGAGACACTCAGAGAAACAGAGACAGACAAAGAGACAAACAACAATCAGACAATGAGACAATCAGACAAACTCCTTTTTCTCTCCAACTCCCTTCCCTACAATGCATAGATAGATTACATACATTACATAAGTACACAACATGCATCTCTCACAAACATATTTATATTACAATCACAAAATACATACATTCCTTACATTCATTACATGCATACATTACATGCATCTCTTACATACATATACTTGTTACTTGATCTTTAACTGGTTCCTATTTTCTCTCATCTATCTCCCTCCTTTCTGTCATCTATTTCTTCTTTGTTTTGAGATTTCTCTCATATTTTTCTTTCTTTTCTCCTCTTTATCTTATGGATGCCTTGTCTAAGTAATTCATTATATGCACACACCGCTATTTAGACTTGGTTCCATTTCTCCTGTACTGCTTTTTCCCCGTCTCTTCACATACATACAAACAGAGAGACAGATTGACAGACAATTAGACAGAAAAACTGACAAACATCTATCCATCCATAGATACCAACAGATATACATTGATATGTATCTACAATACATACTTACATAGAGACAGACTAACAGACAGACAGACAGACATGTAACGATACATACATCCATACAAACATTTATAGATACAGACACAGCAAGAAACATGCATTTAGATGACACTGCAAGGATCAGACACACAGACAGACAAACAGACAAACAATCAGACAATGAGACACTCAGAGAAACAGACAGACAAAGAGACAAACAACAATCAGACAATCAGACCATCAGACAAACAGACAGACAGACAAACAAAGAGACACGCTATCACACAATGACACAATCACACAGAAAGACAGACAGACAAAGAGACACGCTATCACACAATGACACAATCACACAGAAAGACAGACAGACGAAGAGACAAACAATCAGACAGGGAGACAATCAGACAACCAGACAAACACAGACAATAAGACAAACAGAAAGACTGCCAGACATAGGTATATACATTGATACATTCTCTTGGTCATTCTCTTAATTCCCCACAGCCCCTTTCACAGGGTCCATCTTCCCCTCTCCCCCTCTCCCTCTCACTCCCTTCCCTACAATTTATACATACATTACATTCATAACATACATCCATTCTTTACAATCATAACATACATACAGAACATGCATCTCACAAACATATGTACATTACATTCATAATAGGTCCATTCTTTACATACATACAGAACATGCATCTCTTACAAACATACGTACATTACATTCATAAGATAGGTCCATTCTTTACATACATTACATACATACAGAACATGCATCTCTTACAAACATGCATACATTTCATTCATAACATAGGTCCATTCTTTACATACATAACATACATACAGAACATGCATCTCTTACAAACATACATACACAAACATACACATTACATTCATAAGATAGGTCCATTCTTTACAAACATTACATACATACAGAACATGCATCTCTTACAACATGTGTACGTTACATTTATAACATAGGTCCATTCTTTACATACATGCATACATTCATGCATTATGTACATGACATTCTTTACACATCATATTCACCACATTAGGAACATTTCACTTTATACATTTATTGCATGCATACATATATAACAAACATCCATTCTTTACATACATTACATACATACAGAACATGCATCTCTTACAAACATACGTACATTACATTCATAACATAGGTCCATTCTTTACATACATAACATACGTACAGAACATGCATCTCTTACAAACATGTGTACATTACATTCATACTATAGGTCCATTCATAATGTAGGTACATTCATATATATCTACAATACATACTTACATAGAGACAGACTAACAGACAGACAGACATATAACGATACATACATCCATACAAACATTTATAGATACAGACACAGCAACAAACATGCATTTAGATGACACTGCAAGGATCAGACAAACAGACAGACAAACAGACAAACAATCAGACAATGAGACACTCAGAGAAACAGACAGACAAAGAGACAAACAACAATCAGACAATCAGACAAACAGATAGACAAACAAAGAGACACACTATCACACAATGACACAATCACACAGAAAGACAGACAGACAAAGAGACAAACAGTCGGAAAAACAGACAGTCAAATAGACAAACAGTCAGACAATGACACATTCACACAGACAGACAAAGAGACAAACAATCGGACAGGGAGACAAACAGACAGACAATGAGACAAACAATCAGACAGGGAGAGAAACAGACAGACAAAGAGACAGACAGACAATGAGACAAACAATCAGACAGGGAGACGATCAGACAACGAGACAAACACACTGACATACAGACATTGGTACTTACATTGATACATTCTCTTGGTCATTTTCTTCATTCTCTAAAGCACCTTTCACTGGTTTTTTTTCTGCTCTTTCTCCTTTTTCTCTCCAACTCCCTTCCCTACAATGCATAGATAGATTACATACATTACATAAGTACACAACATGCATCTCTCACAAACATATTTATATTACAATCACAAAATACATACATTCCTTACATTCATTACATGCATACATTACATGCATCTCTTACATACATATACTTGTTACTTGATCTTTAACTGGTTCCTATTTTCTCTCATCTATCTCCCTCCTTTCTGTCATCTATTTCTTCTTTGTTTTGAGATTTCTCTCATATTTTTCTTTCTTTTCTCCTCTTTATCTTATGGATGCCTTGTCTAAGTAATTCATTATATGCACACACCGCTATTTAGACTTGGTTCCATTTCTCCTGTACTGCTTTTTCCCCCGTCTCTTCACATACATACAAACAGAGAGACAGATTGACAGACAATTAGACAGAAAAACTGACAAACATCTATCCATCCATAGATACCAACAGATATACATTGATATGTATCTACAATACATACTTACATAGAGACAGACTAACAGACAGACAGACATGTAACGATACATACATCCATACAAACATTTATAGATACAGACACAGCAAGAAACATGCATTTAGATGACACTGCAAGGATCAGACACACAGACAGACAAACAGACAAACAATCAGACAATGAGACACTCAGAGAAACAGACAGACAAAGAGACAAACAACAATCAGACAATGAGACAATCAGACAAACAGACAGACAGACAAACAAAGAGACACACTATCACACAATGACACAATCACACAGAAAGACAGACAGACAAAGAGACAAACAATCGGACAGGGAGACTATCAGAAAAACAGACAGTCAGAGACAAACAGTCAGACAATGACACATTCACACAGACAAACAGACAATAAGACAAACAAAAGACAGCCAGACAAACAGATATACAATGATACAATCACACAGACTCAAACAGACAGACAGACAAAGAGACAAACAATCAGACAGGGCTCCCAATCAGACAGACAGAAAGACATTCGTACAAACAATCAGACATAGACAATCTTACATCCATTCAACAGACAAACACAGACAATACAACAGAAAGACTGCCAGACATAGGTATATACATTGATACATTCTCTTGGTCATTCTTTAATTCCCCACATTCACAGGTCCATCTTCCCCTCTCCCATCTCACTCCCTTCCCTACAACATACATACATTTCATTCATAACATAGGTCCATTCTTTACATACATAACATACATACAGAACATGCATCTCTTACAAACATACATACATTTCATTCATAACATAGGTCCATTCTTTACATACATACATACATACAGAACATGCATCTCTTACAAACATACGTACATTACATTCATAAGATAGGTCCATTCTTTACAAACATTACATACATACAGAACATGCATCTCTTACAACATGTGTACATTACATTTATAACATAGGTCCATTCTTTACATACATGCATACATTCATGCATTATGTACATGACATTCTTTACATCATATTCACCACATTAGGAACATTTCACTTTATACATTTATTGCATGCATACATATATAACAAACATCCATTCTTTACATATACATACATACAGAACATGCATCTCTTACAAACATACGTACATTACATTCATAACATAGGTCCATTCTTTACATACATAACATACGTACAGAACATGCATCTCTTACAAACATGTGTACATTACATTCATACTATAGGTCCATTCATAATGTAGGTACATTCATATATATCTACAATACATACTTACATAGAGACAGACTAACAGACAGACAGACATATAACGATACATACATTCATACAAACATTTATAGATACAGACACAGCAACAAACATGCATTTAGATGACACTGCAAGGATCAGACACACAGACAGACAAACAGACAAACAATCAGACAATGAGACACTCAGAGAAACAGACAGACAAAGAGACAAACAACAATCAGACAATGAGACAATCAGACAAACTCCTTTTTCTCTCCAACTCCCTTCTCTACAATGCATAGATAGATTACATACATTACATAAGTACACAACATGCATCTCTCACAAACATATTTATATTACAATCACAAAATACATACATTCCTTACATTCATTACATGCATACATGCATACATTACATGCATCTCTTACATACATATACTTGTTACTTGATCTTTAACTGGTTCCTATTTTCTCTCATCTATCTCCCTCCTTTCTGTCATCTATTTCTTCTTTGTTTTGAGATTTCTCTCATATTTTTCTTTCTTTTCTCCTCTTTATCTTATGGATGCCTTGTCTAAGTAATTCATTATATGCACACACCGCTATTTAGACTTGGTTCCATTTCTCCTGTACTGCTTTTTCCCCCGTCTCTTCACATACATACAAACAGACAGACAGATTGACAGACAATTAGACAGAAAAACTGACAAACATCTATCCATCCATAGATACCAACAGATATACATTCATATGTATCTACAATACATACTTACATAGAGACAGACTAACAGACAGACAGACATGTAACGATACATACATCCATACAAACATTTATAGATACAGACACAGCAAGAAACATGCATTTAGATGACACTGCAAGGATCAGACACACAGACAGACAAAGAGACAAACAATCAGACAATGAGACACTCAGAGAAACAGACAAAGAGACAAACAACAATCAGACAATGAGACGATCAGACAAACAGACAGACAGACAAACAAAGAGACACACTATCACACAATGACACAATCACACAGAAAGACAGACAGACAAAGAGACAAACAATCGGACAGGGAGACTATCAGAAAAACAGACAAAGAGACAAACAGTCAGACAATGACACATTGATACAGACAAAGAGACAAACAATCAGACAGGGAGACAAACAGACAGACAATGAGACAATCACACAGACAGACAAACAGACAGACAGACAAAGAGACAAACAATCAGACAGGGTGACAATCAGACAGACAGAAAGACGAAGAGACAAACAATCAGACAGGGAGACAATCAGACAACCAGACAAACACAGACAATAAGACAAACAGAAAGACTGCCAGACATAGGTATATACATTGATACATTCTCTTGGTCATTCTCTTAATTCCCCACAGCCCCTTTCACTGGGTCCATCTGCCCCTCTCCCCCTCTCCCTCTCACTCCCTTCCCTACAATTCATACGTACATTACATTCATAACATACATCCATTCTTTACAATCATAACATACATACAGAACATGCATCTCACAAACATATGTACATTACATTCATAATAGGTCCATTCTTTACATACATACAGAACATGCATCTCTTACAAACATACGTACATTACATTCATAAGATAGGTCCATTCTTTACATACATTACATACATACAGAACATGCATCTCTTACAAACATGCATACATTACATCCATAACATAGGTCCATTCTTTACATACATTACATACATACAGAACATGCATCTCTTACAAACATACGTACATTACATTCATAACATAGGTCCATTCTTTACATACATGCCTACCTTCATGCATTATGTACATGGCATTCTTTACATCATATTCACCACATTAGGAACATTTCACTTTATACATTTATTGCATGCATACATATATAACATACATCCATTCTTTACATACATAACATACATACAGAACATGCATCTCTTACAAACATATGTACATTACATTCATAACATAGGTCCATTCTTTACATACATTACATACATACAGAACATGCATCTCTTACATACCTATGTACATTACATTCATAACATAGGTCCATTCTTTACATACATGCATACATTTATGCATTATGTACATGACATTCCTTACATCATGTTCACCACATTAGGAACATTTCACTTTATACATTTATTGCATGCATACAAACAATTACATACATTTTGTATACATTCAATTACATACATTTCATACAGATATTACATATTTATATATACATTACATACATACATACATACATTCCTAGATACACACATACATACATACACACCCTCTCATAAATACATGGATTCATACATGCATACATACATCCATCTATAACATGCATATATTGCTATATGAACATTGCATTTATTTAGCACATACTCTGCATTGATTTCACACATACATGATATGCACTTCATACATACATTGCATACATTATTATTCATTTTCTGCATTCCTGCCTCTCCATCCTTATTCAGTGATGTGCATGATGAATATTATTTTTGTACTATATATATATTAATTTTTTTGTGGGTGATTTTCTACAAAGGCATTTTTATGTATTATGAAATATAATTCTTTAATCCTTTGGATTTGTAGTAAAGTTATTTTTTTAATTCATCTGTTTAATTTATTTTTGCCATGGAGAGATAATTCAGGAGATTAAAATCTGATTGGTATTCCTTTTCTTTACGTATAAGGTTAATCTATTTTTTTTTCAGTTTCATCTCAATTTAATTGTGCTTTTCTAAGTTTATAGTTTTATCTCATCTGCACACCATGTCTGTCACAGCAGTCTCGCCTCAGTCCAGCTAGAGTCTGAAGTAAGTGATTTCTTTGTCACTTCAGTATTATATATTTACATGATTGGTGGTGGGTTTTTTCTCTTTGTTAAGCTCACCTCAACACTCTTACAGAGCTTACATTATACTTGTAGCATTTTGCGTTATATTTAGCTGTTGATGTTCGATAACCTACCGTTACATGAGATCTCGGTGTTTAAGGTCTCATCCGGAAACGCGTTGATTTTCACTTTTGATGCCGGGTGCTTTGTGAATGAACAGTCACTTAACCTTTGTTTACACCTTACATTTGACGCGGCGCAGCGAACGAGAATCGAACCTTCGATCACGAAGTGGCTGTCTTCCTGTATGATCCGTCTACTGTGTTTCATTTCACTCTGACTGTATGTGCCTTACTTAACGTTTAATGGGTTGAGGTGAGCAAGGTAATCTTTGATTACCTATGTATATTTTCATATATAAAAAAAAATACATAAAAACCAAAAAAAAATATTAAAATACATAAAAACCAAAAAAAATATAAAAATTACAAAAAATACCAAAAAGAGAAATATATAGAGATAACGAACAGCATTGAAGCCTAGAAGTTGAATCAAGACAAA
>NW_026926090.1:25000-27490 GCF_032062105.1 Saccostrea cuccullata | reverse complement strand
TCTCGATATGGTCCAACAATTTTTTGGGTTAGCCAAATAGTGGGTCGTAGATTTCAAATCCATGAGTTCACTTCTAGAAGGGTTTGACAATAAAAAATATTACACCCTATATGCATATCATGGTTTATCATGTTCCCATCTTGATGAAAAAATTCAATGGGATCAAACAATTAACAGGACAAGGTGTGGAAAAATTCAGTGATCACATCAAAATGATTTATCATAGGAAGTCAAACACGATCCAACGGCCGAATCTCTTCGGGTCAGATTTCGAAAACACAAAATCAGGTGTGAACGAAATAAACGGATTTATAACAAAAAATATACAACACACACTTTTGGCAATTTGGAAAGAAGCGAAATTTCCAAAATTACAAAATAATATGAATTGGCCTTAAAGTCGCTAATGATTCTTGCCCCGTCAATGCTGCTTAAATGATGACAAAAATAAACTTCAATTTGTTTCGTACAATATTAAGAAAATTATTGGACTGGTATTTCACGTTACAGTAATTATACTTATTTCTAATATGCAACTAGAAATTATTGCTTTTATAAGTGTACGGAAATGCCATATAATTCTACAGTTGTTAAATTGTACAGAATGTAATGTAAGTGAATGTATGTATTGATTGAATGTTTATAATTAAATTTGTAAATTAAAGCTGTTTTAGTGTTCGATTATTCATAAAAAAAAATCAAACTTTATGCGTAAGTTACTTGCACAGAAAATAATCCAGATTTAATTTTTTTGAGGTTTTAATTTTCATTATTTCTTAAATGATATAATAATTTCTAGCTTTTTTATTGGTTGAAATACAACCATGTAGAACATTATTTACCTTATACATGTAGGACTCCAAATTACGATGGGACTCCAAAGTCCGATGGTCACGCCAAAGTCCGATGGTCTGCGCCAAACCCCGATGGTTTGACACTCGAAAGTCCGATGGTGCGGAAAACAATTAACGTTTATGACGTCATAGTACCACTGCGCCAAACCTCAATGTCGCGTCATGAAAAAGGTCTTTTAAAAAAGTATAAATAAACAAATGCAAAAACTAGCCCTCATCTCTCAGATAGGTGCGAGACTAACCCTAAACGCTCAAAAAGTGTGTATTAACAATAACCTAGATATCTTGGGTGGGTGCAAGACTAACCCTAATCACTCGACTATTGTCCGAGGACTAACCCTATATCTCTCGGGTTGTGCAATACAACGACTAAACTTAATCAATCGAGTGTTGTGCTAGGATTAACCCTTATATCCCTGGAAAGTGCAAGCAATAAGAAAAATTAAAAAAAATTGTATTCGAGAACGAATTCAGAAATGATGGCTTTTGAATGCAGGACAACGGCGTCAAGGATTGACGTCGGATTATTGTGACGTAAATAAACGTCGATTGTTCATCCAGACCATCGCACTTTAATAGCGCAACGTGTCTCATAGGAAACAAGCCATAGGACTTTGGCGTGACCAACTGACTCTGGCGTCTGTACCGACAAACAAGAGGCCCAAGGGCCACAGCGCTCACCTGAGCACATCGGGCTTGAATTTACTACCCCCCCCCCTCCAGGCGTTCATCATTTGAACAAACTAGAATCCACACTACCTGAGGATGATTCCATATAAATATCACTAATCATAGCTTTGAAGTACTTGAGAAGAAGATTTTCTAAAGGTTTCCCTATATATCCCTATGTAAAACTTGGGTCGGCAATTTTGGTCCCACCCTACCTCCGGGGGTCATGATTTGAACAAACTTGAATCTGCACTACCTGAGGATGATTCCACATGAGTTTCATCTTTCCTGGCCCAGTGGTAATTGAGAAGGATTTTTAAAGATATTTCCTATATATTCCTATGTAAAACTTGGGTCGGCCATTCTGGCCCCACCCTTGCCCTGGGGGTCATGATTTGAACAAACTTGAATCTACACTACCTGAGGATGATTCCACTTGAGTTTCATCTTTCCTGGCCCAGTGATGCTGGAGAAGAAGATTTTTAAAGAATTTTCCTATGTATTCCTATGTAAAACTTGGGTCGGCCATTTTGGCCCCACCCTTGCCCCGGGGGTCATGATTTGAACAAACTTGAATCTACACTACCTGAGGATGATTCCACATGAGTTTCATCTTTCCTGGCCCAGTGGTTCTGGTGAAGAAGATTTTTAAAGATTTTTTCCTATATATTCCTATGTAAAACTTGGGTCGGCCATTTTGGCCCCACCCTTGCCCCGGGGGTCATGATTTGAACAAATTTGAATCTACACTACCTGAGAATGATTCCACACGAGTTTCATCTTTCCTGTCCTAGTGGTTCTTGAGAAGAAGATTTTTAAAGATTTTTCTTATATATATTCCTATGTAAAACTAGGGTCGGCCATTTTGGCCCCACCCTTGCCCCGGGGGTCATGATTTGAACAAACTTGAATCTACACTACCTGAGGATTATTCCACTTGAGTTTCATCTTTTCTGGCCCAGTGGTT
>NW_026926090.1:0-22500 GCF_032062105.1 Saccostrea cuccullata | reverse complement strand
AATTTCCGATTTTTTGTATTTTCTCTTTATAAACCTTTATAGAAATAAACGCCATTATAACTCCAATATGGCCGCAATGCAAATGAGCAGAATGAACACCATTTTTCTACATGAAAAATTACGGCATCTTTTAAAAATCTTCTTCTCAATTACCACTGGGCCTGGAAAGATAAGCTCATGTAGAAGCATCCTCAGGTGGTGTAAATTCAAGTCTGTTCAAATCATGACTCCGAGCATAGAAAGGGGCCACAGTGGGGGATCAAATTTGAACCTAGAAATACATAGCAATTTCTTTTTAAAATTTTCTCAAGAACCACTTGGCCAGGAAAATTGAAACTCTTGTGGAAGTATCCCCAGGTAGTGTAGATTCAAGTTTGTTTTTTCATAACCCCAGGGGTAAGGTGGGGGCCACAATGGGAGATCAAAGTCTTACATAGAAATGCATTTAAAAATATTGTTAAAAATCTTCATAAGAACAGCAAAGCCATGATCGGTCATATTCATATGGAAGCATTTTCAGTTGGTGTAGATTCATGTTTGTTCACATCATGACCTCCAGGGGTAGGGTGGGGTCACAATGGACGATTTAAGTTTTACATAGGAACACATATGGTTATTTTAAAAAGTTTTCTTTCTAAGAACAGCAAAGCCATGATAGGTCATATTTAGATAGAAGCATCTTAAGGTGGTGAAGATTCACGATTGGGCCACTAGGGGGTTAAAGTTTGAAAAAGACATAGTTTACATAGAAAAATATCGTTTAAAAATCTTCTCAAGAACAGCCAAGCCAAGATTGTATTAGCCTGGTACCCGAGGCCTTCCGAAGTGCAGGCACGAAGGCCAGGCACTCACTGTCGAATGTATTCCTCCATTGAGCAAAATCCAATATGGCGGACTCTATAGTAAGTAACGGGAATATAGGTAAATGAGCGAATCATGGCTTAAGTAGCTGTGTCACTTTCGATTTTTCGTTATTAATTGCCAGGAACGGATCTAAACAAACACATCTAGGGATGTCAACGAATATTCGAATATTCGAATATTCATTCGATGAGTTGATATTCGAATATAAATTTATGATTCGAATATTCGGATTTTAAGTATACAAGCATCAAAAAGAAAAAAACATCTGGCAAAAACTGAAGTTTTATCAGAAATTGAATCAAATACTTATCGTTCACCAACAATAAGATTTTATTTAAAACAAAATTAAGAGACACTCCTCTTGGATTACCTTAAAGGTGTGAGGAGTGTATATATTAAAATAATAAGAATTATTCATTTGATCATTTAATTAGAGGTATAACAGTGTCCAGTACTTAGAATAAGTTTGTATTGTTGAAAATATTTAGGACAAATTTTTTAAGTAACACACATGGATCCCTTGTTTATGTATACATCATTTAAAATCATTATCAGGAACTTGATTAGCTTAGAGTAATTGCTTTTAATGTTTCTCCATTAGATAATTGTTCTGTGTGGTATAAATCTGTAGGGTTATCAGTGTACACTTTGGTAAGATGATTAATTATTCGGGAACTTATTAAAAGAATCTTTTGAATTTTCGGGGGAAATTTTTTTATTATTATATTTTGGATGTAAACTCTTCATATATTCTGTAAAATATTTCAAGAATATACATGTAATTATAGTGCATTTACAAAACTCTACATGAAATTTTATTCCTAAATAATAACAT
Organism: Saccostrea cuccullata; assembly: GCF_032062105.1. Classification (NCBI taxonomy): domain Eukaryota; kingdom Metazoa; phylum Mollusca; class Bivalvia; order Ostreida; family Ostreidae; genus Saccostrea; species Saccostrea cuccullata. The sequence goes on along the minus strand of NW_026926090.1, from coordinate 20,801 downwards.
TAAACGTATATTGCTTGACAAAAGAGTGAAGATGTATACATATTATAAAGATGTATTTATTTTATCGAATATTCGAATATATTCGAATACTACTATCGAATATTCGAATATCAATTATTGACAATTTTGACATCCCTAAACACATCATGTTTCGTTTTCCAAGTGACACATTTCCTTTATGCAGTTTTATACCTTTATTTACGAGCAAGTATGCGGTTCGTCAGCTCACCCATTTTCCACGTGTGTATTAAATTAAATATGACTGTGTCGTTTCTTTATTTCTACCATTCATGGCTTATATCGTGTTCCTGGTCAAGATATAGGCTAAGTTTGACAGATGAAACGCATCAGTTTTCCTATTTTGAACCGACAAGTTAATTTTAGGCCGCTTTTCCTCGGCTCATTTTTACTGCTTATCCTTGTGAAGCAGAATATTAATTATGTCGCCCCGAACGAAGTCGGCGACATATTGCGATTGTACGCATGTTTTTGTTCTCCAGGCTGTTTCTCGGAGATGGCTGGGACAATCTTCCTGAAACTTTCTTCAAAGGAGGATCATTGGTTGTAGTTGTGTTGTGTGGTCATTCAGTTTCAAAATGGCTACCGTTGCCAAGGAAACCTGCAAAAAACGACGAATTTTGTCCGCGAGTGTTCTCTCTGGTCCCTTGAACATTCTTCATGAAATTTTATTTATGTAATGATTTAGTATCTGTAATTGTGCTCATTGGATTTAAAAATTGCAAGTTGTCAGTAGTTTCCATGGAAACAGGGGGAAAATGCAAATTCTTTAACTTTGATTTTTAAATCAAAGTACTGAAAGGACTGATACGAGTTGATGGTTGCCCAGGCTTAGCTAATGGGTATTGTTTTAGTGATGAAAAAATGAAAGTCTTGTCAAGTTCGGGGCGACATACGCTATTGCTTGCAATAGCAGACTTTCTAGTTAAATTTCTTTTTGTTTTCATAATTAGCCAGGGTTACTGCCGAATATGTCAGCCTGTTCTTTTTATAAATGTGATGTGTGTAATGTTTCCTTAGGTCAAATATATTTAAATGCGGTCTGAGGGTGTTTTTGTCTTTGAGTTAGTACTCAGCTATAAGTAGAAACAAAACCATGAACATGATGAATATAGATATTGAATTTATTTTTCTGGTTCATTTGCAATTTGTTTATAATATTTCAATGTAGTTTTTGATATCCAGAACTTTGAATGAGGGTGTTCATCTTGCTTAGCCAACATGGATGGATGGACACCCCCATCAATATATACCACCCTGCTTTTCACTTTTTTAAATATCAAGAACATAATTGACCTTGTCATCATGAAAAAAGAAGATATTACTTGTTGCCAACAGCTGTCTGTATATCCGTTGTCTTAATATGACAATTATTTTGGATCTCCTAGAGCAAAACATGCCATTATAATCATATGAGAGGCAGGGGGTATCATTTTGTGAGCTCTTGTGCTCAAAGTACCTCTAGTTAATTCTTATGTGGTGTGTTGATTTTACTTAGAATAACTACTAGTACAGATAAACTTGGTTATAAGGAAGTTACTGGTACTTATAGATTTTAGTATTTATAACAAACATTCCTTACAAAAATATTTCAATATCATGCAAAGTATTTTAAGTGATCAGAAAATTCTTCCTTACAAGTACTCTAAATGTACTGTACATTTGTAGTACCAGTCATCAAGATATCCTTACATGCAAGTTCTTAATATCCAAGTTTTACTGTACACGATATGATGATTAATAAAACATTTACAATATAGGAACATCACTGATGCTGGCAGAGATAATCAAGGTTTTATTTATTTTTTTCCAGGCTGATGAAAATTTAAAAAAAAGAAATACTAAACACGTACAACAGCACCTTTAATTGTAATATAACATGCCTAAAATCTAAACAAAAGGAAGCACTCAAACTGCTGGTTAATGAACAGACAGATGTGGTATGTATGTTGCCGACCGGTTATGGGAAAAGTCTAATATATGAACTTTTACCTATAGCTTACAAAGAGGAAACTAAGGTGGATGTTTTTGTGTTAATCATTGAACCTCTTAACATCATTATAGAGCAGCAACTGAGTAAACTTGGGAAAACACCAGCATTTGCTTAAAAAACAAAATGAATGAAAGTGAAATTGACAAAATTGCATCAGATACTTACACATATATTTTTTCTCATCCTGAAAACATCATTGGTAACAAAGCTGTATATAAAGCTCTACGCTCCTGTCTTCAGAAATCATATATTGCTGTCGATGAGGCACACTGTATTCTAGACTGGGGGGGGGGGGATTCCGTCCTGTTTTTAGAGGAATCAATTTACATGCAAGAGCTGTAGTACCGAATGCTCAAGTGCTGGCATTAAGTGCTACTTTGTCCACAGATGGCCAGAAAAATGTTGCCCAGCACCTGCTGATGACCCAGTATGTGTCCATTATCACAGTTCCAACAAAAGATAACATTAAACTTATCATAAAAAAAGAGACCTGGTGTTGGGAAAAACAAATCCGTACAAAATGCTTTTGACTATGTGTTCGAGTCTGTTTTCTGTGAACTTAAGAAAAAAAATCAAGATTATCCTCTTACACTGATATACTGCTGCGGGAACATGGATTGGGTGGGCAAATGGGTGAACTTGCGGGAAGAATCCTTCGAGATAGCATTTATGGCGGTGATGGGCGATGTCCAGAGAATCTCAGGGTAGTGATGTTCCATTCTGGTTTGGAAAAAGGAGATGAGTTGAATATTGTCTCACACCTATAGAGAGTGAAACTTCTTTAGATAGAAAAAGGACAGATCAATTAGAGTTCCATTAACTGAATAAATTTTTATAATACATATACATGTAAAATCCATCAACTTCCCTGTGTTGGTCTTTGACCTAATTAACAGTCATATGCAATTGATAAAACTGAGAAATTGAATTAAATATTTATGTAGCAAATGTTTGTAATTTCTGTCATAATGGTAGGGTCTTGAAAATCTACCAGGTATCTATGCTGGATTTCTAATTTCTTATTCCAAAAGATTTCAATTAAACTTACTAAATTTTAATAAATGAATTTCAGCTCAAGGATATCATATTTAAGAATCTGGCACAAGATCCAAAAGAGAGTCCCCTGAAAGTTATAATTGCTACTGTAGCACTGGGGATGGGGGCAGACCTGCGGCATGTAGCCCAGGTAATACATGCTGGTCTTCCCCAAAATCTGGAAGGTAAATTTTCTACAATATAAAATACCCTATATTATTGTGGATATAATAATACCAGAAGTAGGAGGTAATCTACAATATATCATATGTATATTGCAGAATTACTTCTACATTATGGAAATTTGTTTCTTGTGATAATGAAAAACGTATTGTAGTGATGGTTATATGTAAAATAATTTGGTTCATATTTACTTAAAAACTTTTCTTCTATGTTTCAATTTTATACATTTAGCATATGTACAGCATATTGGCCGTGGTGGACGAAACTGTGAAATGCAGTGTGAAGCCATTTTGTACTTCAATAGCAGTGACCTTGGGCGTCCAAACATTTCAAAGGAAATTAAGGAGTATTGCACGAATGACTCACTTTGTAGGCGAGCTTTTTTGAACTCCCACTTTGGATTCACAGAATCTACTGCTATGGTTAAAAATTGTTGTGATGTATGTGATGATTCTTGTCCTTCTTCTGAGTCAGCTGAAAAGGATTCTGAGATAGATAAGTCTGTTCTCAGATCTGCATTAACTTCCTTTCTGACAGTTCTGAAAGAGGAAGAGGAAGTAAGCTTTGAGTGTATTGAGCATTTAGTTCGTTTTTCTAGATTACACCTTGCAGAGGAGGAACTGACCTAAGACTTTCAAATTTCCCCCGCAGTTGCAAAGACATTATGACATTATGTTGTTTAATTAAACAGGTCATTGATTTGTCTCTAAATAAGCAATATTTTGAAAAATGGCTTTTATAAACATATTTCAGTTTACAGTACTGTTACAATATACTAGTATGTAAGTTAAACTTCCTTGTTTTTGAACAAGCTTAATAACAGATTTACACAACTCTTGTAATGACTTTTTGTCATAAATCTTCAAAATACATGAAATTTATTATTTCTTAACTAGGATATACACTGATATATAGCATATAATTCTATTACCAAAAAGCAAATTTTGATGTACATGGGACTTGGATATATTTTACGGATGTCTTACCTTAATTTCTTAATCCATGGTAAAGATTGTACTGGTGTTCACGAATCCATGACTTCATTTTCTGCATATTGAGATGACTCATTGGACTCTGGACAGGTTTGGGAAATAATTGTAACTTTCGTCCATCTTTAAAGCCGAAAGGTTTAGTTTCTGCAAGTCACTGATAATCATGCATTCATCAGAGTTTGAAGAAACAACTTTGTGCTTCTGAGAACGTACAATAACCTCAGAGGAATCATCAAAAGATGCTGATATATTTTTGATGCCAGCAAAGGCAGCTGTTCTCTTTGCAATGGCAGTGTCTGTTTTGTTTGAATGGACAGCTTTCAAGTGACCTTTAATTAGTCTCACAATGTGTTCCATCTGTAGGTCTGCAGGAACTGACGAATCAAACTTTCCTTTATTATTGACAAAGAGACCATAAAAAGACTGGTAATCTATCTTCTCATCCAACGTGCACTGCTTCTGGACCAGGAAGTGCAAAATTTCAAGTGCATACTTGGGATTATTATTGTGGCCCTTTAGAATACACATTAAATACTTCATGAGTGGCATAAACCTGTCTCTTTCTGTCTTTTTCTGGAGAAAATGAAAAAACTCAATTATCCATACTAAGGTTCATGACATAATTATTCCATAAATCATGCTCACAAAGTATGGTTTAATGAGATTTAGTAAGCAGAAAACGGAAGACATCCCAAACATTTCCATTCTGAAAACAACAAAAAAACACAAACAATTATCAGTGGCAATAGATTAACTAGTGTGTTCTAAGGCATTTTTCACAACAATTGATGATATATGACACACATTGTAAAAAAAACATCAAAGGTCATTAGGTGAAAAACCATGATAATTTACAAAAGCCATAGGCCCATAATAGTGTCAAATAATGTATGTGCAAAATATCAAATCCATAACTCTTACAGTTCTCGAAATACGAGTTGTGACAGACGAACGGACAGACAAACGCTTGTTAGAGTGATCCCTTAATGTAACTCTGCTCTCGACACAAAAATACATGTTAGTAAAATAATATTTTAACTTTAAACATTGTAAAGAAAACGAAAATAAAAATTTACTGAGAACACACAATTGTAGAATACCTTCTGATGAACCTTTTGTTCTGACAATGACATCGATATCACTCTTTGTACTCGAGAAAGGTCCTTGCACCTCCTCTTCATAAGAATACCATACAGAGTCCCTATCTCTGGACAGATCGTGTCAAAATTTTCATCATGCATTAACTTCCTAGGAAGACACACAGCAAGCAATGTTTCTAATAAACGAGGATTGTGTGAAATAATTTCCTGCACAACATATTCCCATTTGAAATTGGAGAGATCCTCGTATGTGTTACCCCCCAAGTAACTGAAACGCCGTTGAGTTAAATACTTTGCAGATTCTTCAATTTCAAGCAAGAAAAAGCGCCAGATTTCCTCCTTAAAATCTTTCACCTCAGATATTTCTGCGGCCAAATTGTGCATCGAATTGCTTTTTCTTCTGTTATTAGCTAATTTTTTAATCTGAGAATTGACACTCTCCTCATCATCTTCCATTTCTGCTTCCACAGAGTCTCACTCACAATGCTCACCTCTGTTTTTAAAATTTAAAGCAGTGCAACAAATATTAGAAAAAAAGACATTAACCCGTAATTATTTTAGAATATGAAAAAAACATCTTTGAATTAAATTAAGGATGTCATTATGTATGTTTTTTCGACTAAAACTTTATTTTTATGTTGGATTTACTTACACAAACAGTAGGGAGGGGATGCTCATATCTGTTCTACACTCCGCATTCTTTGCTTGAACTTAAAAGTTGTCCACGCTCTTTTTCAATGAAAGATATCTCTTCTCTTTTGTAATATGATCTGCATGATGCACCTATATAAAACAAGGTAAGTATGTTTATTCTACAGTATTGTTTTTTTATCAATCCATAAACTATCAGTATTAACAATCAAATCTATGTGTGATTGACTTTTTTACTAACAACATGAACAAAGGGCACAGATTTTTAGAATATGACAAACACTGAATTTTCTTTATAACCCAATACTCACAACATGAGATGCCAGAAATAGTTGTTTTTGTAACTGCTATAAGAGGTAGAGAAATTAAACAGAAATTTAATAGAAGACTATTATATAAATATTGCATTATTATAAAGATCTGATTAACCATTTAGGTTGAATTCATTTCTTATGTTTGAGATCCACACATCATTATTTTATGATGTAATGATTATGATATTTTATAATACAATGATATTATCTCATATAAAACGAAAGCAAACTTGTTAACATTGACAAACACGAACCCCCGGAAATTCAAAAGGTGACAGCAGGTTCCGATCAGGTGTAAGCATCTCTGTTGATTTAAACATGAACAATAGACGTTTGTGAAATAATTCTGCCCCCTTCCCTTAGACATGCATGCGAAGAAGGTAAAGGAACCTGAAAAATCAATGGATTTTTTTTTCTAAGTACAAGGGGTATATGTCAAAAATTGCTCGATCGTACCCAAATCAGAACGAGTAAAATGCATAAACACGTTTATTGCTATCATTTTCACCTTTTAATCGTATTTAAAAAATGTACAATTACCCAAAATTTAAGGTTAGGAAAACGCAATTTTTAATCATTCAAATGAGGACTGTCTAGTCTTGATTCTTTCTTCAAACAAGCATGTAGCTAATATGTAATAGGATAACTCAGAGACATGTTACTTAAGCATGATATAATACTAGTTTCAGGAACAATAATGAAATTACGCAAAAAATAAAGAGAAAAAAAGCGGTCGAGTATAAAGATCAAATAATCAATTCCCTTGTGGTCTGGGTGGTAACAGTTGAAAGTCGATCCTTACACAGCCGACTTTATTCACACTGCCGGATGAAGACACCGATCCAGTGTCCAATGCACACCCCCTTCCTACAAAGAGTGTCCTCCCAACAATTCAGCAAAATATTGTAAAGGGACGGAAAACAAACGAATTGTTAACAGTTTAAAAAAAAAAAAAACATGTTCAGGAAAATAACCATTCAAGTTTATAATTTTTGAGTTGCAGGTATTTAAACGCAACATTATTATTACTGCGCATATTACCTTTTAATTAAAAAAATGAATTTACTAGTATTTTATTTTAATTCAATATAGACAATAGCCTTGACTTGGGCTCCTAAATATTTCTGTAGTAAAAGATATAGAGGATAAAGGAATAGTGATGAAAAGTTTTTATTTAAGAATTGTAATTTGTTATCCTTTTATCCTATTTTTTTAATTATTATTTTTGTTATTTTGTTTCTGTAAACCTTCATATTTTTATTTTACACATATTTCAGATTTAGTGTGCTTTTAAAAATGAAATTATTAAGATACATGCACATATAACATGCATAATGAAACAAAGTTTTATAAAGTTTATGAATACCGTCTCTTCAAAGGATTATTCCAGACAAGCAACATATCTACTTAGCACCGAGAGCTTGTGATTAGATATCGGATAGGTATAAACTAAATGGTCAAAGTTTACGACCCATGCCGTCCAATTTAACACCCATCACAAGAACCACATTCCCATAAAAAGTCCTGAAGAAGAGATCTAAACAGACACACAGTGAAGAAACCATGGCGACAGAAAAGTAAATATTATATTACTAACGTTCAAGTGTTTATGGAATAATTTCCATTCAATTTTTATAACCTGGCTGTATACTTCAAGAGGAGCGAGGACTGATTTGACTGGCAACATTTGTTTGTCCCTTATTATGCGTTATCAAGTTGTTTCGCGAGAGGACCGTATTTTATGACCTTTTATCTTATTTTCTTTAACATTATACAGTTATAAATTAGCGATAACGCTAACGGAATTCTTAAGCATGAACTTGAATAAAGGTATTGAACACTGCACAGGGGTGTACGTCTGTATTATTCGGAAGACATGTATACAAATCGGACGAGCAGCGGCGCACAGGTTTCTAGGCAATGGCAGGTAAAAATTATTTTTTGTTCTTTCTTTATATCTTCTAAAAGATCCGAGAAAGGGCTTACCCAAGTAAAGAAATTTACAAAAAAGCTAGTATTTTATGTTTTCTTATACTTTGTTCGGACTGAATTATGTACAGGCGGATGCATAATCATGCAAATTCAGGATAACTCGCCGCGTAATTAGACAAAAGTAACCATTTTCCATAATGACCGGCTTGTTATTACAGTCTACGGCCGTGAGAACAATTAAATACAATGTTAAAACCAGAGAGGTAAATCAACAACATAACCTTGTCATTTTAGGCGGCCTATATTACTTTTCATAGTTTTCTTTTCGCGTTACGTTACTATTGCTGTATAAGGCATTCGTCAGCTGACACATTCTTAAAAGTGTTGCATATTAATGTATCTGATTTTATGAACACGTTTTTTCTTTCAGTCCTGACACTGAATATGGCGGACTTGTATGGTATTTAACACACCAAGGACTGATCGGAAGCTGTGAATGATCGACAGGTTTTCTCTTGCGCATGTGCCGATTTTCACCATTATGTCTACCCTGTAGATCCGAATTTGTATGATATTTCATGAACAAATTCGTATTTGCGGCGTAATATGTAGTGGATGACATTGACATCAAGGATATTTTGGATCATGAAGATAAAGTCGAAGGTATTGTCTTGTTGTTTTCAATATTTTCAAATAGAACTAAGCAAAATCTCATTTTAATCCTTAACAGAATACAGAAAATGATAATTAATCAGCATATTGTGGAATTTGATGAAGGCTTTTTGTTAGAAATGTTACATATATGTTTTGAAATTCTTAATATAGTTAGGTTTAAAACACGAAGTACAAAGATCGTATATCCTTGTGTACGCCAAGCCAGGCAGTGAAATCTGCATACTTCTCGTTGATAGGGGTATTGTCAGGACATATGCACCGGCCCGAAAGTAATATAACGCTAGGTATAATGGGATAGATCTTATTGTCGACATCTGATCTGCATGTTAAGGTATCTTACTACTCATATAAAGTCAGAAGATATATTCATGTTGGCAAGGTTTTATTATCCACATTATCTCCACCCAGTCACAGCAGGGGAATAAATCGCCTTGTTTATTGCTTAACTATTAATCATTACACTTTTGAAGACCAATATTCGTTACACTATCCAAGACCAATTGATAATCCAATTTTACATCTCATGAAATGATTGAATTTCAAACAAAGGAATTTGTGAAAAAAAGATGAATTTATTATTTTTCTTCTCAGATTGAAAATTCATTCGCATATATAAAAATACATATTATTCTTGCGTAGGTCATTACCGCTGACAGGATTTTTTTTTATTTATGGCACGCATAATTATACAACATTAATAAAATCCAACGTCAAGAAATGAATTTCTAAGTGCGATAATTCTTGGTCAACTATATCTACACGCAAAATTATGATAATTGCTCTTTCTCTAATTTATATTAATAAAAACAGAAGTCAGCAATAAATGTTGAGCAAACGAGCGATGTTTTGTGCATGGATGAGTTAAACATCGAAACAAGATCCTGGAGTGTTACTCTAGATTCAAGTATCACACAAATTTAATTCAAAGATATAAAAAAAAAACACCTTGATTGATTTGAATATCTACTACATTGTGGATGAGTTTAGCATGTACCTGTTAGACCATTAGGAAGTACATACCTGTACATGTATAAATCTTACCATATCACAGAAAACATCTACAGTGTAGATGTATCAAAAACCAAAGATTATGATATATTTGCGGAGAAAAGAAGAAGGGCTTTATTATTAAAACAGGCAGCGAAATTATACGTATAAACGTTTTTAAGCCATTTTCCAGGCGTAAAATCGAAAGAATTCGACCTTGTTCAAACAAATGACCCGGATATACATTTTGATAATTATTTACAAGAGAAGTGAATGTAGATGTCTTACTGCTATACTCATTTTAGAAAATATCTTGGAGTGTCTTTGGTATGGTAACCAGAACTGTAGGAAAAGTAAACATTTTGGCAGATTCTTTTTTCGAAAAATATAGCATGTTAACCCCATATATCCTTAAAACACACACACATAAGAACACTTTCAATTACAGGTACATATAATTTTTTAAGCTGAAGATTTCTTTTCAAGGAATGCCCCTGGACATCCACATACATGTATATTATATATTCAAACCTCCATCGCTAATATATTGCAGCCGTTCTCATTTTCCTACTTCAAGTTCCCAAAGTTTCATGAACTACCTAGCTAAATCTAAGTACATGTGTACATGTACTCACAGTACCAACCAGACCAAATTTGAAACAAAGAAGTCCCGGGGACTTTTTTTGGACTGATAGAGCAGTCCAACAGCGGGTGTGGTTGGTACTGTACCTTGATACCAGGTATTGCCCTTTCTAAATGGAGACTTCTTTCTATTCAATGGTTTAAGCCTCTATCTTTACATGAACTGATATTTGTAGCGGTAGATTAAAAAACAAGAAAATTTCATATGACATTTAAAATATGATGTTTGAAAAATTTAATAAATAATAATAATCATTGTTTCTTGTTTCAACACAAGTTAAAAAATTATCAATGTAGTAACAGTGAGAGTACCGGTAAGTCTACTAAAAAAAATGTCATTGTGAAATACTTTTGAAATTTTCTGGCTATAAATAAACACTTTAAGCTTAAGTATTCATTGGCATAAAATCATTGAAATTTGTCAGTTGCTGCATCTTGGATCCTTAAAGTGCATCAACTGAAAAGTAGGTCTCAAACGTGTATTGATTTTATCCAATACTAACCCTCAGCACATAAAATTAACAGACACAGTTTCAAAATTTATTCTTACAAGTAATAGCTTTTCAAAAAACCTTGCCTGACTAATTAATGCCATCAATATCTATAGAACCTATAAACATGATAAGTTATAAACGTTCAGATTGGGGGAAGGGGGGGGGTTAAATTATTTCACTAGGGTAAATTATGAAGACGTTGCACAAAACATCATGCATTCATTTTAAGTTGTTTGCTACTCATCAGAGCAATGGAAAAGGAACACATTTTATATAAAACGTATACATGTGTACATTGTTTGTATCTCAAATAAAAAATGGAATGTACAGTATATACATGTACATGCACGTGGATAACATTTGAAATATGAGTATAGTGTATAGTTAATTAATATAAAATGACATGGAGGGTTTTAAAAAATAGTTTTGTTCTGTTTTTCGTTTGTTGTATGGAGACGCAGCTACTTGCGGGGGAGAGTATAAACACATGTATTTTGCATTCAAGACCAATGAGCAGTATTTTTTTTCATGCTAAGACCTACTGCGACTGGACTATACGGTCTCATCCAAAGGACTGATCTCCACGTCCCGCAGCAAAGATGAACTCCTCACTCCGCGACTCTAAAAATGCTTTTAGAGGATGAAGTAAATAAGGGAAATAAACTAATGTAATTGATTCATGCTGGAAAGCTGCGGGTATGTAAAGGTTACATAAATTAGATTAAGATGCATAGTCTATGAGGAAGACAACTAAAAATAGTAACGGTTATGACTGACATGCAGACTACATGTATGTTTATTAGTTTGTTGGGTATGCCAGAGCATCAACGATTGTTGGAAACGTGGGATAAATAAAGCCCGTTATGCAAATGACCCAACAACTTGAAGGTGATATATGAATAGCGACAGGCGCGGATTCAGGATTTTTTTCCTGGGGAGGGGTGTTCTACTTCAGAAATATTTCTACGAGCAAAAAAGTACCAACTTCTTTAATTCAGAAATGTGAAAAGGCACTTTCCTAAGTCTATTTTTTGTTTTTGTAGGATGAAAACCCTGGAGGGGGAAGGGGATGATCAGATAAGTATTTGGCCAGTTCATCCTCTTAACAAGTTTTTGTTCGTTTCGTTTTTATTAGCTCACCTGAGCTTTTCTGATCACCCGTTGTCCGTCTGTCTGTCTAGCTGTCCGTCCGTCCATCTGTAAACTTTTCACATTTTCAACTTCTTCTCCAGAACCACTGGGCCAATTTTAACCAAACTTGGTACAAAGCATTCTTGGGTGAAAGGGGAATTTAAATTGTTAAAATCAAGGGCCAAGTCCCTTTCCAAGGGGAGATTATAAAGAATATACAAAAATATGGTGGGGTCATTAAAAAATCTTCTTCTCAAGAACCACTGGGCCAGAAAAGCTGAAACTTATGTGGAAGCATCCTGGGGTAGTGTAGATTCTAAACTGTTCAAATCATGACCCCCGGGGGTAGGGCGGGTCCACACTAGGGAATCTAATTTTTACATAGAAATATGTAGGAAAAAGCTTTAAAAATCTTCTCAAGAACCACTGGGCCAGAAAAGCTGAAACTTGTGTGGAAGCATCTTGGGGTAGTGTAGATTCTAAATTGTTCAAATCATGACCCCGGGGATAGGGCGGGGCCACACTAGGGAATCCAAGTTTTACATAGAAATATATAGGAAAAAGCTTTAAAAATCTTCTCAAGAATCACTGGGCTAGAAAAGCTGAAAACTTATGTGGAAGCATCCTGGGGTAGTGTAAATTCTAAATTGTTCAAATCATAACCCCAGGGGGTAGGGCAGGGCCACAATAGGGAATCCAAGTTTTACATGGAAATATATAGGAAATAACTTTAAAAATCTTCTTCTCAATAACCAGTTGGCCAGAAAAGCTGAAACTTATGTGGAAGCATCCTGGAATAATGTAGATTCTAAATTGTTCAAATCATGGCCCCCGGGGGTAGGGCGGGCCATAATTGGGAATCCACGTTTTACACTGAAATATATATGGAAAAATCTTTGAAAATCTTCTTCTCAAGAATCATTGGGCTAGAAAAGCTGAAACATGTGAATCTTGGGGTAGTGTAGATTATAAATTGTCCGAATCTTTACCACTGGGGATAGGGCTTGGTCACAATTGCTATTACAAAGGGGGGAAATCGGATAAAAAACAGCATGGCCAAAGTTTCTCAGGTGAGCGATGTGGCCCATGGGCCTCTTGTTACTTTAAATGATGTAACTTCTAACTTACTTCACAATATCACCGATATGTTTTCTTTCCAAAGCTCGATCGAGATTCCGATAAAAAGAACAGACTTTATATAATTCATGCAGTTTTCCTTTCCATTCAATAGAATGGTCCAGGAAAAGAGAGCAAAGACTTATATGTGACATTTGGCGCGAAATGATTGTGTCACCCATTACCTAGAAAACAAATGGACTAATCTAGTAGTACAGAAACGCAGAAAAAAGGTCAAATGGACATGTCCGTATAGGAACTCGCATGAAATAAAAAATAAACTGCAAGCAAAAAACTAAAGGAAATAAACACATCAATATATTGTACCAGTTATATGGTTATTTTTCTGCTAGCTGTTGTTGTTGAAATGCACAGGTAACAAAATCCGATGATAATCAGCATGCACAAAATTTTCCTGGCTAATTGTGACCTCTTATCTTCGAACCTTGGAAATATTGATCCTTAATAGTGCCTAACGCCGTGACGTCAGGCAATTAATATAAAATTTCTCATAACGAGTAACAGTTTCAAAAGAAGAAAACAAGTTTAATTCCACTTCATTGCAAATATGCTCTAAATTTCCTGAATGGTTGATGAAACAAGAATATCAGATATCTCGCTTAAAGTCATCATTTCTTAAGTCCTATGTCAGCAAAATGAATACAATTAATCATTGAGTCAAATGCTGACTGATGTTTTCATACTAATTGTTAGGCCATTATTTTACACACTGAATTGTTCAGCTTTCCTTTATTTCCAAATGATGACTAGGAGCACACGGCGGGTGTGACCGGTCGGCAGGGGATGCTCACTCCTCCATGCCACCTCTGATATTTTCGAGATCCGTGTTTGCTCAAATTTTTTATTGATTAATGAACATCTGAGCTCGAATACTATTCGTTATCCATGAAATATATGGAAAAAACAAATAGAAATCAAATCAAAAGTCCATTAAACAATACGAATCAGGAGCAGAGCAAACACGGACCTAAATTAAATCAGAGGGAGGATCCGTTGCCATGGTGGAATAAGCATTCCCTGTCGACCGGTCACACCCGCTGTGTGTTCATTGTCATTATTGGGAAGTTACGGAAAAAAATCCGTCGCTAATTTAGTGTGTAACTACTATATACTAATGGCATAACAATAAGTATAAGAAAGTCAGCATTTGACTTAATCATAAATTGTATTTGCTGTCAAGGTCATTGTATCGACTATAGAACTTACGAAAGATAACTTAAACGAGGCTGCTAATATTCTTGTTTCAGCAACTTATTTAACATTAATTTACCTCATTTTAAAATTTGTTTTTACGTTAAACATGCTCTTGCGTATGGAATCAACTGAGAAATATAAAACCCTTATGTAGGTAATGAAGGTCTATTGCTGCATAAGTAAGGGAAGTTGACAATTGAACAGTTAAGTTATCTCGTTTGTGATAAAGCTTTATTGTTAGATTACCATTAACGTCCTTTTCAAGTTAAATATCTAAATATATAACATTTTTGATTGATTGTATACTGTTTAACGTCCCTCTCCAGAATATTTCACTGATATGGAGACGTCACCATTGCCGGTGACGCTGCATTTCATTTCCGGAAATATGCATAGCATTTCCGACATTTTTTAATTTCATTTCCGACATTTTTTTATTTCATTTCCGACATAATTTTTTTTTCATTTCCGGAATTTACCTGTGCAGCAATTCAATGTTTTCTAAGTCAAAGAAAATGGAATTTTAAAAGTATTTACCAAAATACATGTATTAATAAAAGATAATAAAAAAAATCTATACATATATACATACATGTAGCACTAAGTCTAGATAAAAGTGTCCAATGAGCATAAAACTTTTTCACCGCATTTAATGTGCACTAAATTAAATGTCAGTGACAGCACCATACTAATGTCCAATTAACTGATAGATTTACAAAATTGGATTTCAATGATTTATTTATGATTTATTCCTTTCAATTTTTCATAAGTAAAGTTATCAAATCTGTTACTATAAGTATACTACATATGTATTTGAAAAATGTCGGAAATGAAAACAAAAAAATGTCGGAAATGAAAACTAAAAAATGTCGGAAATGAAAAGTTGATAATTACCCAAAATTCCGGAAATGAAATGCAGCCGCCGGTGAAGGGCGGCCTATGCTGGGCACTTACGGCCTTTGAGCAGGGAGGGATCTTTATAGTGCCACACCTGCTGTGACACAGGGAATCGGTTTATACGGTCTCATCCGAAGGACCGCCCCATTTAGTCGCCTTTTACGACAAGCAAGGGGGTACTGAGGACCTATTCTAACCCGGATCTCCACAGGGCTAACATTTTTGAAGAAGTTTTCCCATTATATCACAAATACAATATTTTTATCCATATGCCTTGAAAAATTGCTTAATTACGCCGGATATAGTTATACTCCACCGTTATGTTCCCGCGTGTGCAATCATTCTGCATATTAAATACGTCGGGTTCGAAATTCACAGAGGCAGTTGCTAGCAAACGTAAAAAGTTCCGCTAAAACTAAAAAGTCGGGACAAGGTCTGCGATTGTTTTTTTTAACGCAGAGGAATTAGATAATTTAATCGAGAAGAAAATTTCTTTAAATACAACAAACGTTATCAACACAAGTGTCAGCATACTGAAAACATTCTGCCATGAAACAGGACGGGATATTTCGGAATTATACTCAACGTGCATATATGTGTACATAGTGTTCAATGTTCAATGATAGATTTGGGTTCAATGTTCAAAAATATTATATACCATATATTACATGTCTTAATTCTCGGGCAGCAATACCAGAATATTTGCCCCTCGGTGACAGGAAAGCCCTGGAGTGTTATGTCGCCCTCTGCCTGCGGAGTTTAAAATCACGTGGTGCGAGTCTATGAGAAGTGTTTGAATAGCACGAGGAATTGGTTCTACCCGTTTTCCGAAGAAGACACGACAAACTTTACTATGGAAGATCTCGAAGAAAGCAGACATTAATCCTGATTTACAGAGAGTCATTGGGTCTGAGGTCAAAAAAGCAGTCGAATCCTCACTAAGCCAAATTCTGAGCAGTATGCAAACTATGATGGACCAGAGTTTTAAAACATCTTTCAGCATCCATGGAGACTACACGATAAAAGCTTAATTATTGTCAGTAAAATTACTCATGCACGTTAAGTACTCAAACACAAAGAAATCAGTATATAAAAAGCAGGTCTTAGAAAATCTCACGTCAACAGGAGACATGTACATATAACAGAGTTTTAAACTTAAGACATATCTTTGTGAAAATGGTACCTCTAAAGCAATTTTCTATGTGAATGCCTTCCCTTGAATAAAAAAGGATATGCTGCAACGTATCTAATTGCTGAATACACGCAAATAACGGTAAAGTTTCCGTAACTGTTGTATATTCTGAAAGTATGGAAACTTATTTTGATAATAAATGTAGGGTGAGTTTACCATGCATCGGACACAAACCTTGCCTCGGACAATTTCAATATAAAACTTGCAACCAATCGGTATGATTTTGTGTTTTAAACTCAAGTGACCTATTGTTATCCGTTTTCGTCCGTCGTAGTGCGGTGTGCGTCGTGTGTTAACATTTGAACTTTTTTAGCTTCTTCTCTGCAACCAGTTTTCACCAAATTTGGCATAAAGCATCCATGGGTAAAGGGGAACAAAAATCGTGGTCCCTGCCAAAACCACTAAAATTAATGCAATCTTTAAAAATCTTCTTTACTCCTGGACATCAAGCAGTCAAACTGTTAGCATGAATGTAATAACCATTGAGTCCTCTACCAAAATTGTGAAATTCATGGCCCCAGGGTCAGAGGTTCTAGTGGTAGGGCTCGATTGATTATATAGTAAAAATGCATTATTTCTTTAAAAATCTTCTTCTCTGCTCCTGGGTATTAAATAAACTAAGTAAGAACATAGTTATGTTGAGCAAGAATGCCTCTTTCAAAATTGTGAATTTTATGGCCCCAGGGTCAGGGTTCTGGTGTCAGGGCAGGGCTTTATTGATTATATAGTGAAAATACATTATTTCTTTAACTATCTTCTCTGCTCCTGGGTATTAAATAAACTAAGTAAGAACACAGTTATGATGAGCAAGAATGTCTCTTTCAAAATTGTGAATTTTATGGCCCCAGGGTCAGGGGTTCTGGTGTTAGTGCAGGGCTTTATTGATTATATAGTAAAAATACATTAATTCTTTGAAAATTTGGTTCTCTGCTCCTGAGTATTTAACAAACTAACTAGGTATGTAGTTATGATGAGCAAGAATGCCCCTTCCTAAATTGTGAATTTTATGGACCCAGGGTAAGGGGTTTTGATGTTAGGGCGGGGCTCTATTGATAATATAGTGAAAATACATTAATTCTTTGAAAATTTTTTCTCTGCTCCTGGGTATTAAGCAGATGAACTACCTATGAATTGATTGATTGAAATCTGCTCCTTGGTATTAATCAAAACATTTTTGATAAGCAAGGGCGCCTTTTCCAAAATTGTGAAATGTGTGGACCAAGGGTCAATGGTTCATGTGTGGTAGTGGCACTACTGATTATTGCTGAATATTACTGATTAGTCGAAATGCATTTTTTTGTGCCCCTTACTTTGTATATGGGTATTACGTAAACAAAGTAAGCATGCTAAGTGTATAGTTATGATAAGCAATGGTGCCTCTTTGAGTGTGTGAATTGTGAATACCATGACGTCTAGTTTAAAACATGAGCCAAATTCAATCGTTAAAAAGCTGTTGCTTGATGCCCAGGTGAGCTATAAGGCCCATGGGCCTCTTGTTCATTTTGTATACCATCATCAGGTTGGTCATCAAAATTTTACGATTTTGTAAATGTTTAGTTGTCTTTCTTTTACTAGGCTATTTCTTAGCGTTGATTTTGGCTTGTGTGTCTAATTCACCTTGCATCGGAATAAATTAACCATGCAGACGCTGTCCGATACATGGTTAATATTCCTTTTTCATATATTGACAGCAGATATTAATCATTTACAGGTTGCTGGAAAAAAATAAGTTCAACACATTCAATGAAAATATGGATACATGTATTTAACAACCGAGTGAATCGATATGTTAAAATATATAAATTGAACATCTAAATTTAATAAAGAAAATAACCAAATAAATAAAATAATAACAGTAATGAATTCAATAAAGAAAATAACCAAATAAAAAAAATAACAGTAATTAATTCAATAAAGAAAATAAATAAAATGATAACAGTAATGAAGTCAATAAAGAAAATAGCCAATAAATAAAATAATAACAGTAATTAAATCAATGAAGAAATTAACCGAATAAAAAAAAATAATAACAGTAATGAATTCAATAAAGTAAATAACCAAATAAATAGAATAAAATTATAATAATAGTTATATGTAAAATTTGCCTAAACTATAGTAACATAGTTCAATGCAGTCATTTATAATAAATGTCATATTGGAAGTATTTTTCGGGGAGGGGGGTCTAGATACCAACAGTCCTCGTCATCTTATACCCAGGTAATTGCTTTATTCGGAGGTACATTGGAAGCGATAATAGGCCCAAAGTTCTTTAGACTTTTTTAAACCATACATACAGGAGCGTTTTCGGGGAGGTGGAGGGTCTGGTGTCATCTTTCAAATAAATACGGTCAAATTACTTTTGTTCATAATCATAATAAAGATAAATTGACATTACTCTTTCATTGTTTTTTTTTTAATTAAAATGAGTTGAAAGCTCAAGTGAACTTATACATCTAGAGAACCACCAGAGCTATTTTAATCGAGCTTGTCATACAGGCTTGTTCAAATAAACGTTCACAATTTTCTTTTAAAGGGAGATAATTGAGAATAAATGAATATTTGGTGGCCTGCCTGACCCATCGCTTGCAAAGACGCATGAAAAAGAGAAATTATTCCATATCGTGGACAGAGATATGTTGAGCTGCAGTCCATCAAGTCCACGTGGAAGCAGAAGGAATATGACCGATTTCCTCCCGAAACAAATGCTAAAATAGCGCGTTATGCTATTCATTACAGGAATACAAAGAGAAATATCACTTTACGTCCCTAAATAAAAATGTGCATGAAAGCACTGTAAGAATATTCAAGTCAGAATATCTTCTGGAATCCAAGAAAAAAATTGATGGGTCAACAGTGACTAAGCTAAATCCCAAAACGCGGACCCCTACCCTTTCTTGGCAATCTGGACACTGATGTTCAAGGGTACATGAAAGATCTGCATGGTTAAGAGGAATTATCAATTCCAACATCGTCCGTTGCATTGGCCGTTCGGTGCTGCTACACAAGGACAGATGTCTCGTGATAGTGACTGTAAATTCAATTCCCTTGCGCTTAGGCGGGATTTCATCTAGTGTATTAACATTTTAAAAGAGTACTGAATAATACAAACTATGTATATTGCATACGTAACTACCAGTAAGTTTATTTATATTAAATATCTAATTGGAAGTATTTTTCGGGGAGGGTTATCTAGATACCAACAGTCCTCGTCATTTTATACCAAGGTAATTGCTTTATTCGAAGGTACACTGGAAGAGATAATAGGCTCAGAGTTCTTTATACGTTTTTAACCATACATACAGGAGCGTTTTTCGGGGAGGTGGAGGGTCCAACTTCTCTGCGCCTACCCTTAACGCACCCTTAATTGTCCTCTTCCAGATGTAGGATTTCCCTATTTTAACACAATTATATACATGTACTATTGTATACGAGATCTTGTCTCTTTTGCAGATCAAATAATCCTTTTCTTACTTCCAAAATGAGAAACGTACTTATCAAAAACATTAATGCGGTGGGGATGCATAACGGGGGTACAAGACAACTAGAAGTAGGCTCACTTAACATGTACTTCTTAAAATTAGATGATAATTATCCCAGAGATCGGAATGCAGTTGCCATATGTGATGACAGACAAACAACACGTTGCAAAGCCTTTCTTAGACGGAATGATGCCTCCAAAATTTCTCAAATAGTTCGGGAAAATCTGGTCCATGGTTTCGTTTACCTAAAGCCAAATTCAGAACTTGATCGCTTCGGTCAAAGCACTAGTCCTTTGCAAAAGTGCAATGTTGGTTTTAAAACTCATGACAATGACGTTGAACGAGTTCATCAGTTATTGAGCTTATATTATGTATTAAATTAAATGGTATTATAGCAATTGAGGACCGTGAAGGAGGATGCAGTTAATGGCAAAGCTCCTATTTTATCCTCAGCTGACGAAAAGCATTTAATAACAACAGAAAGAGCAGAAATGGGTGTTGGCTTTAGCAAGTCTAATTGCAAATGCACCGCTGCAGCGTTGGCAAAACAGCGGGGGCATCCTTTAATCAAAGTACTGAAAGTACTGGGAAGCGGTTAGCATGCATGCATTGAAATTGGCATGGGGAAGTAATATGCAGAACATGACCAGGTGTAAATATATTTCAGTTATGCCAATTACTTGAAGTCAAATTTTAGTGCAATATAAATTTGATAAATTCTTAAAAATTAATTCACAGTTCACACGAATAGTTTT
>NW_026926089.1:0-27194 GCF_032062105.1 Saccostrea cuccullata | reverse complement strand
TGGTGCAGAAAACAATTAACGTTTATGACGTCATAGTACTACTGCGCAAAGATGCGTTGCCGCGCCATGCCAAGGCCCGATTGTTTAAAATAAATACAAATAAATATTAAATGCAAAGACTAACCCTAATCTTTTGGATATTGGTGCGAGACTAACACTTATCAGTCGAAAAATGTGTCACAACCATAAGCTAGGTATCTTGGATGGGTGCAGGACTAATCCAAATCAGTCCAATAGTGTGCGAGGACTAACCATAAAATCTCTTGGGTGAGTTCGAAGGAACACATTGGTGTTCAAGAACTAACCCAATCAGTGGAATATTGTTCAAGGACTAACTCTAATAGCTCTTGTGGATGAAAACAATAAACAAAATCAGTAAAATTGTAAGCGGGACAAATACTAAATCAATGGATTTTGAATGCAGGGCAACGTCATGACGTCGGACTATTGTGACGTCATAAACGTTGATTGTTCCTTCACACCATCGGACTTTGGCGTGTCAGACCATCGCATTTTAGCGTCGCGCGTCTCATAGGAAATGAGCCATCGGACTTTGGCGTGACCATCGGACTTTGGGGTCCGCAAAGACAGCGAGCCATCGGGGTTTGGCGCAGGCCATCGGGGTTTGGCGAGACCATCGGACTTTGGCGTCACCATCGCACTTTAGAGTCTTACATATTTAAGATTGCATCATGCAGAAGATCACTCAGCATATGCTTAGAATGTTAATGTAAAGGAAATTGAGCATGTTACATGTACATAGCAAAGGATATCCTTAAGAAAATGAAGTATATACTTTAGAAAATTTTTGGAATTTTATGCAAGTCCTGGTGTATGAAATAACTGAAAACATTTAAACAATTTCGGTTTTACTTTTTAACAAAATCCCTTTCACTTACTTGTCGTAAAGTTGAATTCTGAGACTTCACTTTTGATAGGGTTTCTCTCATCGTCACCATACAGCGTATACAACCGGAGAATATAGGTGCTTCCTGGGTCCAGGTTAACCATTGTGAACCAATTTGAGGCCTTGTGAACTGGAAACACCTTTTCATCACTGCTATGAGCTAAAATAAACATTTTGTTTTCGCCTTAATACTGTCAAATTTATCAAAACAAACAATCCATACCACTCATACCGAAATTTATGCCAGATAGTAATAAGAACAGAAACCTTTTCTATAGGTAAAATCGATGCCCTGTTGATTATAACAACTCGGTGCCTGGTTCCACATGATTTTCACCGAACTTGCACTTAATGTTTCTGCGACTCTTATATCTGTTGGCCCAAAATCTATGAAAAAATATTTATCAGTATAAAAAAGAAAACAAACGTTAAGATATATTGGAATCCTGATAAAATTGTCATAAAACATGATTTTCTTTTATTTTCTACTTACAATCATTGACACCTTTAAGTGACGTGAGATTGACTATCTGGAAAATATAAGGAATGGTTATTTCAAACGTTGCTACAACATTGTTATTCAAAGTGTTTATCTAACCACCAAAAAAAAAAAAATAAAAAAATCACGCATTGTTATTTCATCAGTTGTTACGAAATTGCACTTAAAAATTTGAAAACAAAGTTTACAATGCAGTATTTTAAGTTTCAAATTTAAAACTGGAATTTTCTATGTCATATTGTTTAAGCTTTAAAATTTACACAATAATTTAAATAATACAGTTGGTAACAAAGATAAAAATGAAAGTTACCTCTATTTGTTCAGTAGCGTAGAGCCCTGCTGAATTATAAAAATCCATCTCCATTCTAACTACCTCGGTAGAAACGTCACTCACGTTCATGGCATAGCAGTTCTCAAAGTCAAGGTCAATAGTCTTGCCGAATGACTCACCAGTCGGTAAATTTGTGTCACAAGGATGTTCGTTGCAGTAGATTGAGTCCTTTAAGAAACAGAATATGTTTGTGAAACTGATGCCCCAGCATGCAGTCCATTGAAAAAATTTAAGCTTCTCTGTTCGAAGTAATTCCCAAAATTAAGAAATAATAATTGTGGGTACACTAGGAAAACTAAGGAAACACTATTCTCAAAAAATGTAAAGCCCATTCAAAATCATGGTAGATGTTACAGGATATATTCAAAGTACGACATCCTCCAAAGTCGATATTTAGAGGCCAAGCCTGATAGTACTTCAATGTAGTTAAACATTCAAGGTATATACCTCTCATCTCATTAAAGAATTTGATGATTTATTAATGTTTCTTTGTAGATTTATTTATGTTTCTTCTCTGCTCCTATTTTGTATTGTTTTATGGACTTTGATATTGAATACTTTTCGTTATCTCTATATCCTTCTTTCTTCAAAGGAAAATAAAACTCTAAATTCAAAAGAAAAGTTTTTTATAGTTGGTACCCAAGTGATCATCAAAGTAATGCCTAGCATATCATGTATCATGTTATAGAAATCAAGACCAATATTAAAATGTCCAAAAAAATTAAACTTTACTTTAGAGAATGCATGGTCAAAGGAAATGCAGGGTCGTGCAAAAACATACAACTATTTCAAACAAAAGTATATCTGAATCAATTTCAACCAACGGCCAATCATTTTGAAAGGTATAATTTCAAGAATTCAACAAAAAATTAAAACAGTTCCCCAAAACACAAAATGAATTACAAAGAATTATGTCGTGCAATGTCCTTGAAAATTATAACCTTTGGCCTTGAATTGTCCTAAAAATAATAAAGAATTTTAAATCAGAAGATGAGGGTCAAAGCAAACGTTTGGGTTTGAAGAAGGTGGTGTTCGTGCCATCCTCTGCCATTCAGTCCAGAACACACTGTGAGGTATGATTTGTGTCTCAGTTTGCTGAAACCATGCATTTTCCACATACATTTTTAAAGTAAAATTTCTTGTGTAATAAATCCAGATATATTTCATAATGAACTCATTCTTTCGAGTCTTCCGGCCAGATCAATAACTTCCTATAATTTGTGCTAAGAACGGCCTTTGTTTATAGTAATTAATCATAATGTTTTATTCTACTAGTCCCTTTTTTCTTTAGAATTTGATTTTTAAGTATTGACGCAATCCATTTTTAAAGTCTTAAAGAAAAAAGGGCTAGGTCAACGATTCCCTTTTCATTTGTGCTAAGGTCAGCCTTTGATTATAATAATTAACCAAAATCGTTTATTCTGTTATCTCTCTTTGTTAAATTACTTATTTTAGTCAATATCTGTTTTATTGTCCTACTAGCATGATACTGTCATGTGCTTTGATGCATTTGCTAATTATTTTAAGATGTTTCTAGTTCGTTGGCATTTTTTTTTTGTTTTTAAAATATGAAATATAACCTAACACATTAAGTAATTCAATTTATGTTCATTTCTAATATTTGCTATCAATAAAATTATGTCTTTTCAGTATAAATGGGTATGAAATTTTAATGAGTTTCTCTTTACATATCAACAAAGTAAGGGGGTACATGTAATTGGTTGCGTGTTTTCTGAAACACCCTTTATTACAATTATTCCATTACCCGTTCAAAGATATTGTCAAAGCTGAATTTGGCAAAACTCTACCAAAGTAAATCAAACGTAAGGCTTATGTAAAAATAAAAAAAAAATCATTGTACAAGAAAAAAAATAAAAATTAAGTCTTTAATTTTTTTTGGGAGGGGGGGGGGGGGTTAAAGAATAGCAGTAGGTGCAAAGAATTTACATTTCTTTAAAAGATATAACAGAACATTCTCTAGATCCCCACTCCCAAATATGACGTTAAATTGCTGAAATTATATATATGTATTATGATGCTGTCTAAGACTTTTCAATCGATGAATCAAAAAATCTTACTCTTTTTGGATTTTCATATTCATATTCTTTATTATTTATTATCTTTCCTGTACTTTTTGCAATGAATCGGTATTTGATGGTCTTAACTCCACTATGAGGATCAGTGGCTCCAACAACGTGTATTCTGAAAAAAAAATTCTTGAGAAAACCATATTTACAAATTGATAATTAAAAACATCTTAAAAACATTATTTTTTTATGATTTCAAAAGGTATCCTTTCTTAAATCTTGCCTGCTTCTATAATCCATTTTATCTGTCCCCACATTTCTTTTCAATTCTAGTGATTGCACTAAAGGTTTGGAAGAATCGTAATGTAGAACCAGACGCTCTTCGTTTGCGTTACCAAGTACATCATACGCTTTAACCCAAACGCTTAATGATCTGCCATCTTCTAAAGCTGAATCTAAAGCGATAGTTTGTTCCGTTTCATTGAATTTAAGATTTTGATCCCGATAAGAAGGTGCCACTTGTTGGTCTTTTCCATTGTAGTAAGCCACGTCGTATCTAACAATTCCTCGTTCATTCGGTATAGCGTTTATTGTCCTCTCACCATTGTAGTCGTCATATTCCGGTGGGATTTTTTTGTAGCCATTACGAGAACCCCCGTCATAAAGAGAATCAGGAAAATGCTTGACACGATTCAAAAACTTTTCATTTTCATGCAAAGAATTTAAAAAGTGTCCTTTCCAAGTGATCTTTGCTGTCAAAGGATTTTGAGTTTGCCATTCAAAGGATGCATTCGGATTTCCAGAGGACGCATACAGTCTCTTGGAGCTGTCTGTCGTCACAGTTGAAACTGGATCATAAATAACAATACGCCTAACATACACCGAGTTATTGGCTTTGTCATTCACTTCCAAAATCCAAGAATAAACGCCTGGTTTGTCTGGTCTATAGGAAAATGTATGGACTCCTGAAGTGGTCTCGTTGAATTCAGTAATGTTTAGAGGTACAGGATTATCAACTGTATCTGTGTACGGCTCTTTGAGGGCTCCTGTTCCATCTGGTTCCAGTTTGAAAACCTCTAGAGCGTATCGAGCAACCTTTGATAAATCGTCCCTCCATCCATTCCAAGTAAACCGGATAGCGGTCTGTAGTGAAAAATATTGTGAATTGTTTGCAGATTTCAAATCCCCAGAAGCTTTACAGTAATTTCATGCATAGCTTTCCACAACTTTCTTAATTTTACATTACATGTATATATTTTTTTTTATATTTTTAGATTTACCTTTGTGATTTCATTAGTAACCTTGAGCATGTCTGATGATGTACAATCATTCTTCTCAGTACAGTGATAGGGATAATCTCTGTCAAATTTTACATCTATCATTTTTCTCACTTCATTGCCAATGAAATATTGTTTTTCTCCACTAATTGCTAGACGTCGATATCCTCCATTTTTTGCCCTATAGGTGACGGCAAATCTGGAAATAAAAATATGAAATGGATCCGGAACTTCCATTAACTCTTTTGTTTGCTTGCTTTGAATATTTGTTTAGAATTTTTAAAACAAAGTCATTACATGTTCTATATAAAACAAACAGCCATTTCTTTTTTTATTTTGGTTATTTTAGAATGATACACATATTTTCTAAGGCTTCTTTGATCTAGCGATCAGCGAAATTGTTTGGAAGAAATTTAGGACAATAACGTCAAATTACGTAACAAGTCCCTTAGTAACATCTTGCCATGATTCTTTGTAAGCCAGGAATCTGGTCTCAGCTTACGTTAAGTGAAAAACAATTCGGATTGAAATCCTTAGACTTCAAAAGAGGGACTTAAGGATGACGTTTACTCAGGTTTCAGAAATCAGAGAGGAAATTTTATAAAGTATAATATATTAAATCAAAAATTGTTCTAAATGGATAAAATAACTAAGTTTTATCTCAATATCAATTTAAAAATTTAATATGTAAGTACTTGAAGAAAATATACAGGAACAAAACTCAATGTATGGCTATGCAGAGGAAATTCGGACTAAATTTTTGATTTTTTTCATTTTTGTCAAAATTTTTATTTCTTGCGATATTAATCACAAAGTAAAGGTTACATGTATTTTAAGACATCTTTTTGCAAATTTTATATGTGTTTCAGCTCATAAAATATTTCAAATAAATGAATGCTATGAAATAAAGAAATTCAAAAACATGTACAAAAACCACTGCAGTCAACATATCTCGATAATATGATCATTGACCCCATATAATATTAATACCATGAGAATGAGGGTAACAAAAGTAACATGAGGCTTTAAATAATTTAGAGTTCTTATCAGTCAGATTTTTGCAATATTTGATTAAAAATAGGGAAAAAATATAAATATGACAGAGGAAATTCGGACTGTAATAATTATCACGTTTATGGCCCAAACTCTACTTATTTCTTTATATGGAGCAACTCTGTTCCATTGCTATAATATTTCATTATTTAAATAGTTTTGTTGCTTGTAATATTTTGGGAGTGAAGAAAAAAATGGTCATAGTGTGAAAAATTGAGGTATTTCCCGAGAAATACTCAGGGGCCCCTAGCATGAAAACGAGGTCATTGACCTACTTATTTGAAATTGAAATTTAACACAAGAATCATAGGTGTACAACATGCAATAGGTGGTTTTTTGTTCTTATCAGTGGAATTTTTAGTCATCTGAGTAAAGGTATACCTTAAGAACTTAAAAGCATTTCAATGAAATTCTGCCCGCGTCTTTGATAGCTCTTCGCATCGAAAACACTTAGATTTCAAAGACGGATTTCATAGCCAAAAAAGCATTATCAAGAAATTCTGGTCTCGGCTTTTATTTTACGTTAGTGAAATCCATAGATTTATAGACAGGCTTCAGAATCCAAAGAGGATATCTTTAAAAAAATCCAAAGTATCGTAGGATAATGGCGCATTTAGGTTAATATCGAAGTAACCATAAATGTCTTAAATCACGATTTTTATCACTTCAGAATTTCATACGTGTTGCATAATAATCAAATTAGCCTGAAATAGCAGACAAAACAACAACTAATTCTAGTATTGTTGTTTTGGCGGAAGGGTATTCATTTCTGCTACAACTTCTTATATTTGAGCCAGACAAATTTCCCTACTAAATTACATGTATGTACATTGCAATAGTCTGGTTTTGTTTTTTACACTATTGGAGTCATAATTCATGATCCCACTTAATAGGTCAGATTATTGTGTCGCCTGCGGAGCAAAGCGACGCTAAGGGTCGCTTTACCCGGCGTCTATTTATCTGTCCGTCCGTCCGTTTGTCTATCTGTCTATAGCTTTACGTCTGTCACATCTTGTTTCTGAAGAACTCTTTAAGAGATATGGACTTGATATTTTGCACATTTATTGCTTGGCACTATGGCTTTGTAATTGTCGTTAATACCAACCTCGTGACCCTTGACCTGGTCCTTTGACCTACTTTACTGAAATGTTAAAACTGCCAATATCCGATATAATTTTGACATTTAATCGGTGATTATATGCTATGTAGCATTTTTACTGATTGGAATAAAAATTATGAAAAATACCATCATTTAAATTCACCCGGTCTTGACCTTTGACATACTTCACAAAGAATACCCCAGGAAATTTAATTTAACTTAATACTATTGAATTTTGAGTGGCGAGTTTAAGTTTACGAGCTCATAATACTGTTCTTTGCAACTGTGTGATATTCAGTAATACATAAACTGATATTTAAATATTAACAAAGCACAGCGTGATAGGGCTCCCACAACAGATCGTGTATAAAGACAATTTGGTGTAAAAACTTTGAAACACGTACTTTAAATATATGTAAAATGGTTTATAATGATTTTAACTTAATTATTCATTTGAGGGTTGGGAACCATATTTAGTTTGGTTTCTAACTCTATTGTGGTCTTATACTAGGTGTTGATGTTTTTTTTCATACTCTATTGTGGTCTTATGCTATGTGTGGATGGTTTTTTTTTTAGCATTTCGACTATATGAAATATCATGCTAGATTTTTTTGCATGAAATACTAACATATGCTAGTAGAATATAAATAGCTGACCTCTCTTAAATTTAGTTACATCTTTAAAGAAACTAAAAAAAGGCGACACATGCGTTCCTTGGAACACTCTAGTTTTGCTTTTAAGCACAATTTGTACAGTCTACAAATGCTATAAATCTCTTCTACATCCAAATAACTAACGATGAAGGAAATACACGTGATAACGGCATTTCAGTGAGATGGATTTACTTACGTATCACCAGATTCGATGCTTAAATCAAATGGAGCAATACGTGTTTTACATTGAAACAGCTTGTCATAGAATGGCTTATCTCTATTAACCCCATCACACACCAGCTCTCTTTTGTCTTTTTCTAAAAAAAAGAAAATTAAAATAATCATGAAAAAGATTTGTGACCAGACAACATATAATAGTACTTTCAGACGAGGACGAATTATTAAAGTTAAGTTTATATTTAATTTATTTAATTATCAGTCATATATCGCAGATTGTAATCTTCTCCAGCACAAATATTAATTAAGAAATACGTTTTTTTACCCCGACCATTAAGAGCCGTATGGATAAAAATAATGTCTGCTTCTACGATTCCAAGTTCATGTTGAATTATATAACTAGGTCTCGTAGGCAGGTTCAGAATTTCAAAGTTTGAAATGGATTGAAAAGTAAAATTCATGATGTTCAGTTTTTCACGATTAGTCCAGAAAATCTCCTTATTGCCATCACTCATAGCTGAATCAATCGTCATGTTGAAGATAAGCATTTTCATCGTCTGGCTGTAATAACCAAAGTCTATTGTACTTTGTTCGATTGATGGTCTGTAAGCGTCTGGGCTGTTGGGAACTGTTAAAGTAAGACATGGTAATTTTAAAATATTTTTGGGATAGCTTGGATATTTACGTCTTATGTCAAAAATTGAGATGGCATATTCACATCAAATAGGAAATAATAAGCTTTGTAAAATATATTCGACTTTCCCCTGCGAAAGCTTGTTCTGGTGTGACATATTGACTGTGTGGCCTGAAACTAATGTAAGAATCTTACCGGGTTCAGGAGATCCAAAATAATGATAGGAGTGCAATTTGAAGTCAAGGAAAAACCAAAATTAAGAAAAAAATAAAGTTCTTTAATATACGTACAATTTAAACAGTCTCCCTTGCCTACAGATGTCTCCGGGTGGAAGTTGTTGGTACAGTGGCATGTGTTAGAAGCTCCGTTGCAGTATCCGGGGTAACAAGGTTTTTTATGAGAGCATGTGCCAACTACCAAGAAAAAAAAACTATACAAGCTTCAGCACTAACATTTTTTTTATACATGCGTGCTACAAAGGCAATTTTGGAACATTAATGTTTGGTAAAATTACTTTGCCAAATTCAATATTTCATACAGGTATTTACTAAATTAATTTTTAGCTTATCAGACCTAACGGCTCCTTTGAGCATTTCTGAACACCCATTGTCCGGCCTCTTTTTGTGTTTAGCTGTTTACTGACAGCTTTTCTGTCTGTCAGTCTGTATTTCAGTAAAGTAGTTACATTTTTGACTTGTTCTCAAAAACCACAACGGTACAAAATATCCAGGGGTAAGGAAACTCTGAATTATTCAAATGAAGGATCAAGTCCCATTCCAAAGAGATTTTATTATAAAAAAGACGAGTCATGAAAAAATTTCTCAAGAATCATTTAGCCAGAGGAGGTGAAAGGCATTTGAAAGCTTCCTGTGTACTTCAGATTATAAATTGTTCAAACTAAGTTTTCAAACGAATATAGCAGAGTGTGACCTCAACAGGTGGTCAAATTTGTACACAGAAATAAGGAAAAAAATCTTAAATCTTTTCCTCAAGAACAGATGGGTCGAATGAGAGGTCACTTGATTACATTTAAGGTTCCTGATATGAGTTCAAACTAAATTGTTCTATATATATGGTCCCAGGTAAATGACAATATGGCATTGAAGTTTAACTTAAGACTTAATTTTATAAAAATAAATTTTGGAAGCCCTAAGAACCACGTGCACGTGCACAATCACATTATTCAAATACATCCATTCTCTAGCTAGGTGGATTCATTTGTTTTTAAAATACTGAATCTTGAATTAGATAAAAATAATCATGCATAAAGGAAAACATATGGAGATACCAAACAGTATTCAAGATCAATAAAAGATCAAATATGAAACAAATGTGTCAGACTCTGTGGTATCATTTATCTGAAGCAATTCTTTTTTTAACTTCTGGATTATTGAATGCAGAAGGATAGATGGTTTTCATTTTGTCTCTCAATCTTTTAATACGCGATTTTAACATGAATCTGATACATTTATTCCATTCTGAGAAAGTGTCAACGTCTTAGTAATTAAAAAGTTTGGAAGCAATAGTCGATGTATATTTGTAGGAAATACAAGGTGTAGTCTTCAACTTGAAATATGATGGAATACAAGACTGGACCCTATTGTGATTTAGAATATTAGTTATGTTAACCGCGTCAATTCTTTTATTGGCATATTGAAGTTTAAGGAAAGACGGATTGTTTTAGCTGCATTTTCTTCAGTAAAACGTGCGGTTTTAAAAAGCCTATGATTTGCAATATCCATAATCACAGATCCAAGCCTATTTCTGGTGTCGAGAAATCAAAAAATGGGCTTTCCTTTACCTTTTCAAGAGGACTGTTTAAAAGTTTCAAAGGGACAGAGTAAAGTTTGACGCGAATATGAAGGAGACTCACTCTTGAATAACATAAGGTAGTAATGAATCAAAACGGATAATGTGTATTAAAGGTTTATTGTAAGACCGATATCCATGACTACGCGTATTTCCCCGTGTATGATTAAAAAGTCACATTTACATTGTTACACTGTGGACTGGAAAGATTTCTAATACTATTGACGATGTCATTACATTCACAGGGAAAGGCTGTCGCTAGTTTTCTAATCCAAAATTTTCGCTGTCTACGGAAAGATGTACTCAGTGATGGACAGTTTGTGTTATGATAAATCTTTTCGAGAATTCTAACTTTCATTGAAAAAATAGAATAATCGGGTAAATGTTTGTATGAAAGCTGCTGAACCCCGTGATTTATTCGAAATGGATGACCTGATATTCTTTCAGTGATCCCTTGGTTTCACTAACACAAACAATTCCACACAGATGACATTCTTTTCTGTAGACAACGTTAGAAAATTTGTAATTCTGATTTTCCCACGTTTTGGTATAGAAGCTCTGTCAAGTAATATTACATGTACTGGTGAAAGAAGTGTTAGTTATCAAAATGTCAAAGAATTTACAGTTTTTCACAGACTATTTTGAAGACAGAAGATGGAAGACTTACGATAGAAAGGAAATTTCAAATATATCTGCAATAGAAACCTTACATTCTTTCAACTGTTTGCATGAGCTATGAGTTTAATACCAAAACTGGAGATCTGAAGACTGCAGATATGTATGGCAAGCCCTTTTACTATTTATACGTAAAATAATTTTTTCTTTCAATATGAGAGATATCTCTCTAGCATAGAGAGATATCTCTTTAACTTATGGAGATATCTCTTTAGCTTATAGAGATATCTCTATGACTTATAGAGATATCTTTATACTTTATAGAGATATCTCTTTCATTAAAAGAGATATCTCTTTAAACAAGAAAGATATCTCTTTTCGAAAGAGAGATAGAGAGATATCTTTATAAGCTTGAGAGATATCTCTTTAAGCGAGAGAGATATCTCTAAAAGTTAGAGAGATATCTCTTTAACAAGTTTAAAAGAGATATCTCTCTTAATTAGAGAGATATCTCTTTAGATTTTCAAAAAGAGATATCTTTCTAAGCTAAACAGATATCTCTTTTCCAACAACCCTTAAAATAAAATAATTGATTCTCCCGTTGAAAACGAAAGCGAAACAGGAAGTAATGTAACAATATGTGAAGTCGTTCGTTTTCTGATTATTGAAAAAAAAAGGAACAAGTGGATTGATTGATACAGGTAAACAACGTTTAATTGCTTTATTGTTTTAAGCGGAAATAGCAGGTTTTCAAACCAAAAAGTTCCCCCAAAGATTGGTTCCATATTATATTTATTTCATTTATTTAGCTCACGGGACAGCTGAGGTCGGAATGCAAAGTCAATAAAAACAAATAGGAAATACATGTACCCATATTCATCGATCAAGGGAATACAGGGTTGATTACTACGTCGATTAAACATAACCCTGATAGAATTAATGTTCTTTATTAATTTATTAATAATCAAAAAATGAAAACGTCCGACATTACTTCTTTCATTTACACAGGGATGTATATATTCACTTTCAATATTAACTGTAGGACGTTAAACAACATATTACTTTTACGATCAATATGTTAACTGTAAAGCCTTATGACCCCCTTCCCAAATACTCTTACAATTATGAGAAAGACTTTTTATTTTTCTGAAAATAGGCATTAGAAATATGATTGGAATTTTCTTATTTGTCACAGCTAGAACAATCTAACGGTGTCTCCCAACACTGAACAGACCCGCACTGGATCCATAGGACATTCATCATTCAACGTTAGAACATTTTATCTACATTTGTCATTATATTTTACAGGGATCCAGGAGATACTGAAAAAGGGACAATGCTACAACTGAATGTGCCATCCATGTACCAGTATAGATCTGTTAATGAGGCATATCCAATAATTCTTTTACTCATGAAGAGTATGGCAACTTCCAAAAAGTTAATGATGGCACTCATTTTAAATCAGGTACAGGATAAATTTATTGGCTGCACTTTTCTTTACTTCAATATTTCAAACTTACTAGTTCAGTATCAAGTCCACAAAAGCTCGAACACCATGGTAAATCAATGGACAATAATGCTAGTTAAATTTTTCATATGCTTTCTTATTAAAATATCAATTTGAAATTTGATCGGTAAAAAACATTTATTAACAAGTACAATTCTCCTACTGTGTGCCTGTCATTAAATCCCAACGATTGAAAATGCACGTTGAGAGATTCTCAATAAAAATTGCTAACTGTGCAGACTGTTTGCACATTTTTTCAATGAACGGCATTTTCTTAACATTGAATCCTTCAGTATAACAAGACAAATATTGCATGCTTATTCTAATACACTATAAATAAACTTAAGAACAAATTTAAGGAAGTTTAATTTGTATATTTGGTAGTTACATGCGTAATTAGTTGTATATATAAAGTACGTACACAAGCATTTTATAACACTGATAATATTCAAGAAAGTATTCACTTAATTTCTTGTAGATGCTCACTTCTAGGATGTTTTCCAGGTTCTTGTGAAAAGTGTTTTATATGGCACCATTCAGTTACAAATACTTTGCCGGTGGAACTGTGACATCAATTAACTGCTCATGCCACTGCTAACTGGCAGAGAATTTCCTTTGGGACAAGCAAACTGTTTCAAACATTTTACACCTGCAAGTTAGTATGCAGCACAGTTAAGGTTACAAGTAGGAGGCGGAGCTTAATTTGTACGGGAAAACTTGACTATGACATCATACGTAATATACGGCATACAACATTTCTATAAAATAACACAAAATGAGTTTATCTGCTAATTTAACCAGTGAGAAATAATCAAACTACATAAAAATTTACTACAGCGTGTTGTTTTGTCAATAGTTAATTTCCACATAACAAGTTATAAACAAGTCACTGATCGCAATACACTTGTCAATATGACGTCATTTCTTACATCGTGACGTAGTTTGTATGCAGTGAGAGACAGATCAAGTAATATTTTCTCAACAAAATATGTATTCTCTAATTAAATAAAATATTATTTACAGATATTCTATGGGCCAATAACTTGAATTTAATGTCTCCTTCACTACTTTATTAATATATTTTCTGTACATTACGTATTAAATTGACACTGCTGTATAGTTGTATGCAAGTACATCGGAGGGTAATGTGGGGGTCTTAATAAATCGATCTAGTGCAAGGGCATACTCTATGGATCAAAGTAAGCTTTTACATTTCAATTATAAAACTATTAAGGTATCTGAAAAGTGCTGCGATCCTGATGAAATCTTAAAAACAATTTAATTATATCAATATTTCATGTCGCTGACCAGCGAAAAATATAGCATCCGGTCATACAAGTATAATTTTCACAATGAAAGTGCAGAATTTAGACAGGATCGCAGCACTTTTTAGAAACTACAATGCGTGTTGAAAATATTTATATACTAAACTTGGAAATTTAACTTCGTTATGCCCTTGCACTAGTGGTATTTATATGGAACATCAATACTTCAAGTCAATGTGCTAAAATCACGTGACTACAGCATTACGTGACTAGTCTAAATATAAAATATAATCGTCCTCGATATGCAGTTATTAATCATAATTACAATTATCCGATATAAATAATGTACTAAAAATAATCGCCATCCCGATTACGAATACATTTTTAAATACAAAATTTAGTCGATATTTCCATTGCGCACCTTAACTGTACTGCGTACTTATGAAATTTTGTTTGAAGGAAGCTAAAGGCTAATGAGTACTGAAAATAAAAGCCAGATGAAGTACAAAAGTGTTGAAACAAGTTATTGAGAATTTTTAATTCTTTGCAGGTACTGATGAGTGTACTGGAAATTTTTACAGGATCTTGTCCGCCATCATAGGTACAACTGGTCACTGTGCTTTCTTGGTTGTATAAGCACGCATATTTTTAAATTGGTGACATATGTAGCTCCAAATGATGCTTGCCTGTTAAAGTGTTTTTCTTCGATTTATAAGTAAACCTGGATTGATCTCTGATGCAGTATTATAGAGCCATGTCCATTTTTTAAATTCCGTCTTCCCACTGTCATAAAGTACTGAAATAAAAATGATTTTGATTTTAAAAATATTTTTTGGTTTTTTTATGTAACATAAAATTCTAAAGAAATATAAATATTAAAACTACGGTACTTCAAAACAAGATGTGTTTGAAAAACACTATGCACAAGGCGGCAACAAATTCAAAAGTTTTTTTTAGCATGTAGGTCACAGTCAAGGTCACAAGTTCATTGGCCTTGGTGTAATTTGAAAGAGCTTAATTAGTGGAGTATGCATATCAAATATGAAGTCTCTATCTTTAATGGTTCAAAAGTTATAGCTAAAGTTTTTTAAAAAAGCTATTTTTAGCATATAGTTCACAGTCAAGGTCACGGTCACAAGGTCATTGACCTTGGTGTCTTTTGAAAGAATTTAATTAGTGGAATAGGCATATTAAATATGAAGTCTGTACCTCTCACGGTTCAAAAGTTATGGTGGAGGTTAAAGTTAACAACAGACAAAGAGACATAGAGACAGGATAAAAACAATATATGCCTTGGATCTATCTATACGGGCACAAAAAAGTGGGAAACTTTACTAGATGAGACAATTTAAAAAAAAGAATGGAAACTTTATTTTGTAAATGCATTATTAGGCACAAAAGAGAAAAAATAATTTATTTTCAATATCGATTACTGATGAATTATATTGCTACCAACTCCTTTCTTCATAAAGTCAAGCAGATGAAGCTGTCAGAAAAAAGTGTATGTACATTCTGTAATATTGAAAGAGAGACAGTAACTTATTTTATGATTGTGTATATTAATGTGATTGAATTTTGGAATCAATTTGTACAATGGTTTAGTGTCATTGAAAAAGATTACAAAATATCCAAAAAACTGTTTTACTTGGTAAAGAAGGAAGTTGTTTAGAAAATTTCCTTTTCTAGTTGCAAAAAATTTTATTTACTATTCAAGATCACAAGATAGTAAGCCATTATTTATTGATGCAGTAAAGTTATATAAGTATTACAGAAACACAGAAAATTGTTGTGAAAAAGTTTTTCAATGTAAGGACAAAATACTCAGTAAATCAGTCCTGTATGATAATGTGTACAACAAGTGATGAAAAATTAAATTGTATTTTTTTGTTAATTTATATCTACATATTTTGGTACATCTGTTTTGTTTTTTGGATAAATTATATTTTTAACTGTCATATGTTTACATATATGTACATTATTATGCCCTCCTTCGAAGAAAGGAGGGCATATTGCTTTGCTGTTGTCTGTCGGTCTGTCTGTCGGTCCATTTAGTTTCCGTTCATTTTCTTCACAACCATTGCACATACTGAAATGAAAGTGGTATACAGATATCTCTGACAGATGAATATCTAGGTCAAGTTCTGTTTTGGGTATTATCTCGCCATTTTTGACAGAGTTATGCCCCTTGGTCTAAGAAAATTCCAATTACTTGCAGTTTCCGTTCATTTCCTTTGCAGAGGTTGCACATAGTGAAATGCAATTTAGTATACAGATTTATCAGATGAATATCTAGGTCAAGTTTTGTTTTGGGCATGACCGCACCATTTTAGACAGAGTTATGCCCTTTTGGACTTAGAAAAAATCCAATGTGGGGGGAGGGATGGCATAAGTGTTTTACAAACATCTCTTGTTATTTTTAAGTTTAGAAAGTGCACTGTGTGAGTATGTGCAATTGTGGTGGTGAGTGACTGAAAATTGTTTTGTATGTGTTTGTATATATGGATATGGAAAAAGCTTCAAAATAAAGCATTTAAAAAAAAAGTTTTGGAAAGTATGGCAATCATATATACCAGTACTCAGAAATGCTAAATAAAAGGCTTCATAAAAGAAAAAAAAATTAAAACTACCAATCAAATAAGTATTAAAAGTAAACCTTTTAAGATGAATATTTTGCTTTGTCAGATTCTTTGCTTATAGGGACACTTACCTTTAATAATGTCATGACAGGTGAGGCACATGGCTGGTCTTCATGCTGGATCAGCTCTTAATCAAAACCATCCAGTATTGTCCTAAGATTGCCAGACGTACAGACAAAAACCTGTAATTTAGCAAGTTTTTGTAACATGTCATTTGAATTATTACATAGGCCATAGTTGTATGTGCAACTGATAACTAGAAAACTGACCAGTCAGCAAGGGCCCCGCCATGGGGTAGAATTAAAAGGGTGCAGCTTACGGAATGATTCAAAATGTACGAAGAATAAGCAACAGCAACTGTATTCTTAAAATTTCAAGATAATTCCTGAACATTCAAAAACCTGAAAATAATATCCTTGTACTTACATTAGGCAGTAAAGAATGACTTAACATTGAATGTATATTTAAACAATTATGAAGCTTGTGTTATATAAAATCCAGCCTTCAATGAATGCAAATATCATGAAGGCTTGACCTTAACTTCAAACAAACAGCAGTTGCAGACAAAGGTTTTCATTAATCTTAAAGACAGATAAAGAAAAGCCTACTAAATTTTCTGCAGCAGGCTAGATAATTAATCCCAAGGGATTAATTGTACCTCTCTCATCATTTTCTTTTAAAGTTACAATAAGAACTTTTTCAGTATTAATGATAGAATGGGGTTTTTATACAACTACCTTAAAAATTTATAATATTCTTTAATTAACATAAGTAACAAGAGTAAATCAAAAAATCTTTTTTAATCTATTTCTTGTTTTTAGAATTCAATGAAATCATAACTATTAAACAAAAATAAATTATGAAAATTTATATTCAAATCCACATTTCAGAGTGTTCATAGCATTCCAAATTGACTTAACTTCAAAACAAACTTCATTTGCAGACAGAGGTGGTAATTCATCTCAATGTGACAGATAAAGATAATGCTCTGGATTTTCTTCAGGAGGAAAGCTAATTAATCCCAAGGGACTCATATAGCAGCATTCAGTTTACAATGGGAAAATCTTCAGCAGTTATCTCTCTTTGCCAATGCATTCTTATATAAAGTTAAGGAATGTACCCCACCACCCCAGCTCCAAACCAGGGGACATAGAGAACCAAACTTAGCATCAAAATATGTATTTCTGCCTACTGAACTACCATACCAAATTTGAACTTGATTGGGCAACCATAAAAAAAGTTGCCCATTCATTCTTATGCATAGTTAAGGAATCTACCCCACCACCCCAGCTCCAAACCAGAAGACATAGAGAACCAAACTTAGCATCAAAATATGTATTTTTGCCTACTGAACTACCATACCAAATTTGAACTTGATTGGGCAACCATAAAAAAAGTTATTAGAAAAAAACAGAAAATTTGTGGACGGAAGAGTGACAGACGGACAGACAGACGGATGGACAGACAGACAGATGGACAGACAGAGTGATTACTATAGGGCACCCGCAAATCCTTGCGGGGCCCTAATAATGTAGGACTAAGGTGCCTGACAAATAATGAGCTATAAATCTTACAAATATCCATTTATTTGATACAAATCCTAACTCTCTTCATTAAATTTTATCAATGATTTTACAAGAAAATCAGAATAAAAATTGTCCTTTTTATACACAAAAAAATAATTTGATTTAAAATTTTTTATTCACAAATATTTGTTGCATTTTCATATTTAGGGTACCCTTCCAAGGCCAACAATAAAAAAATGATTTGTTTGATGTACTCTGACCAACCTGTTAAAATGGCCCCTACCCATTAGCAATCATTTTTGGGGGGCACCTAGAAATTTTTAATTATTAACAGAATTCTGAGTCTGTGGTTTTAAATATGACAGTTATCAATTTATTCAATACTGTAAGGCATAAAAAAAAACTAGAAATATGTCCACAGGACAGGAATGCCCACCGAGGGTATATTAGTAATGCAACATGAAAATTTGCAGGCCTTAAGTGCTCAAAGCACGAAGAGGACTAGGTAAGTAAAGTAACATGAAAATTCGTATGAAATTTGATTAGAATATCATGAAAAGTGATGCAGTTGAATTGCTTACATCAGTATGTATCAGCATATGAAGTTTGACACTAATTTCAGAGATGTGAGGTCAAGGTCAAATGAAACTGAAAGGTTAAGGTCATGTTGATGCAGTTAAATTGCTTACATCAGAATGTATCACCATATGAAGTTTGACACTAATATAGGAAAACTGAGGTCAAGGTCAAGGTCAAAAAAATCTTTGATTCAGTTAAAAAGCTCTCATCATAATGTATCAACATGTGAAGTTTAATAACACCATCTTGAATGGTATGTTTAAAACTGAGATAAACACTAATTTAAGAAAAGTGAGGTCAAGGACAAAAAATGTTGATGCAGTTGCATAGCTCTTATCAATATCTATCAGCATACAAAGTTTGATGAAATATCCTGTATAGTTTCTTTGAAACTGAGCTTTGAACTGAGCTTAACTGAGCTAAAAGCAAAAGTGTGATGGAAGGACAGAAAGACGGAAGACAGACATGACAAACACTATATGCCCAGGCCATATTCATGGCGGAGCATAAAAAAACTACCGGTACCTACCGACCTTGATAAAAGTGGGTAGGAGTACATCAAACAAATATATTTTTAAAGATGGCCAATGTTGACTAGTATATTAGTCATTTTGATACGCCATGTCTTACAAAAAATAAATTTTATATTTGTCTTAGAACTTATTTTGTTGCATCAATTTCATACCTGTATTTGATTTGCATTGTTTTGGATGCTGATAATCCAAAGTCAGTTTAGTCTTAGGTGCTGCTGACTTTGGATCTCTTAGGAACTGCATCTTATATCTGTGTTACTGGACACAGTGGTTCTCTTGTACCTCTGCTATAAAATAAGTTTTAGTGTATACAGTTGTGTAATATCAATGAATAAATTGCACAGACAGATTGATTGATTGTATATTGTTTAACGTCCCTCTCAAGAATTTTTCACTCATATGGAAACACCGGTGGAGAGCTGCAAATTATGTCCTATACTCGGCACTCAAGGCCAATTGACTGATTAGGCCACAATTAAAATATTGTTGGTTTGGCGTTGCCAACCCAGCCTTAATACGTTTGGGTCGGTAGCTAGGAGAAATATTTTTTTTTTCAATTTCAGAAATATTTTTTTTTTTAAATTTCAGAAATATTGTTACTTGTTATTTTCCGGGCGTCATGGGTTTCTGATTGTTAACAACAACTGCAGTCCGAATTTATTTCCAGTTGTTATTTATTTTCATACCCTATTAGTTTTAAAGCTTTAATATACATGGCATAAAAAAATGCAGTTTTTGAATTGGCATAAAGCTATTTTCTTATGCACAAATCCAAGCATGTCCTT
This sequence comes from Saccostrea cuccullata, assembly GCF_032062105.1. NCBI lineage: Eukaryota > Metazoa > Mollusca > Bivalvia > Ostreida > Ostreidae > Saccostrea > Saccostrea cuccullata. The sequence continues at coordinate 7,282 of NW_026926089.1, read as the reverse complement.
TCATCTACATTGTACCTTGAAATTTCTAATTTAAAACTGGTATAACTGATTCATCAGTATATTTTCGCCATAACACACATTACCACGGAGAGTCATGCCATCAACTTCTGTTACGCAGAGTTTACCGCGTTCGACAGCCATGCTTGGATTTGTGATACGCATATTCAACATCAAATAGACGCTTTCACATGAAAACTGTTTGATCAATCAAGCGTTTACATAATTCTTTCCTATTTTTTATAATACTCAAACGTACAGACACCTAAATCCGAATATATAGAAGAAAAAAAAATACCATCTGTATCAACTGAAAAAAATTCTGCGGACCGCAGGGGTCCGCAGCGATTTACCTGAGTCGGCCGGCAACGCCAAACAAAGCTAATTTTATTTTTGGCCGTAAGCAGGGAGGGATCTTTTTTTTGTGCCAACACCTGACCTACTGCGACAAGGGGCCACGGTTTATACTGTATTATCCCAAGGACAGGTCTCCACATCCCACAGTGGGATTCAAACGACGTAAGGATCAACTCTTTACTTTGCGACTCTAGAGCAGACGCTCTAACCACTGTGCCATGCGGGCAAATTTGAACAGATAGAAAAATTAACCAAAATCCCTAAACTATGTTCTATAAACAGGGAACACACTCTGTAAAATGAGAAATATGGTCATGTTATTGTAGTGATCTGAATTTTATTTTATGCAGAGAGATGGCAAAATATATGAACATCTTATTCTTGTGAAATAGATTTAAATTGCTACAAACATTTAATGCACAAAAAGTTAATTCACGGAGACAAGATAGGTTAAACTTTACTGAAAAAAGTATATTAAAAAAATTACCCACGCAAAAGTGATGCAGCGTCAATATCATAAATATGACGGTTAGTACCCATCGGACAATGACAAAACTCCTCCTCTATAATCAGCTGATAATAACATCTCGGATTCAAGAGAAATCTGTTAACAAATCAAGGCAAAAGATGATTACGAAACTATTTCATTCGTTTTAGAATAAAACACTTCATTTCCCCGGGTAACACGAATCACCGGAATGCCCCGTAATCACCGAAATGCCCTTACAAATCACCGAAATGCCCAACAAAATCACCGAAATGCCCATATATGTGTTTTTACATGATGTTTTCCATAAAAAATAATGCTTAATTTTTTCATTAAAGCATAACTGATCGCAAAATTAATTATTTTCAGGTTTTGTGCTCGAAGAGTTCAAAGGGCGATAACTCGTATTTGGTGATAATCTTCTAGGAAGCTAGGGAAGTGAGATCTATGTATCTAAGAAAATAATAATGATATTTCTCAGAAAAATTATGAAAATGATTGTGACCGTTATCATTTCATGACCTTTAATTAAGAATTTAATGTTAAAATAGGTTAGTATAGGTTTCTGGTCTTAATTTTAATAGTGAAGTGCACATACTATTATTTCAGTTACCTATACCTATATATACCCCCTCAAAATAAACAAGAAACGGATGACACTCTCTGACTTGTTTACCTGTACTTCGATCGAAATTTTCCTGGTGGACGCTCGCACCCAAGTTTTTATGACATGAAATTCATCCATCGTAAGTCGGAAAATCCCTCCGCTTTGTAAAACTATTTAATTTTCCCCCGAAAGCTTTGTGTTAACCAGAAACATGCTGAACTCAATACAAAGCACCATGTGCGAAGAACCCGGAAGTGAAAATTATCGTAAAATCTCGCGAGTCACGTGAAGAGACTAACAGACTCTGGACCGAATTTTCTCAGCTTTTGAAATAATGAATAAAAAGCTTATCTCCGGTAAAGGGAGAAATCATTTCAAATGGAATTTAAATAAAAATAATGAAGAGAGATATCTCTTTGCAATGGAGAGATATCTCTTTTTGCATAAGAGATATCTCTTGTAGGCACTTTTGGAAGATATCTCTTTTACTTTGAGAGATATCTCTTGAGATAAACTTAGAGAGAGATATCTCTTTTACTTTAAGAGATATCTCTTTAACTTGGAAAGATATCTTTCTAGGTGAAAGATATATCTCTCTAAGTGAAAAAGATATCTCTCAAGGTAAAAGAGATATCTCTCTAGGTGAAAGAGATATCTCTTTAACGTTCAGAGATATCTCTTTTCAAGAAAGAGATATCTCTCAAGGAGAAAGAGATATCTGTTCAAGCGGAAGAGATATCTCTCTTTTAAAGAGAGATATCTCTCTAAGTATAAGAGATATCTCTCTAACTTTAAGAGATATCTCTTTCTTATAGAGATATCTCTAAAAAATAAGAGATATCTCTTTAAGTTGAGAGATATCTCTATTTTTAAAGAGATATCTCTCAAAAATGAGAGATATCTCTGTAGTTTTAAGATAAAATTTATTTTCCGAATAAATAGTAAAAGGGCTTGCCATAGATATGATATATGTTTAGTACCCTTTGAGGATTACAGTACCAGGATAAACTCCTTGAGTTTGTGTCCCTTATAGACTCAAAGGAGTGACACCTTTTAATACTTGGCAACGCGCCTGCCAGTATCATTTAGCTATCTGTTTACTCATGAAAGAACGGGTACCAATTGCAAAGGACAAGTATCATTGGGGTTAGTCTGTGCACCAGCAGAGATACATGTTCGTGGTTAAAATAAAGCATATGGAGTAACAAACAGTACTCAAGATCAAAAGTCCATAAAACAATACAATACAAAACAAAATAGGAGCATAGCAAACACGGACCTCCAAGACATCATTTGTGGGATCAGGTACCATGGAGGAGTAAGCATCCCTTGCCGACCTGTCAAACCGGCCATGTGGGATAAGAATTTTCCTTCTCATTACTTCCGAAACCACATAAAAATCCTTACAAACAAAGATACAAAGCGCTTTATATATAAAACATTTTCAATCAAGACTCTTTTCTCCTTACTAATAAACAATAGTTTAGGAGAAACTTCAAGAGTACTGTGAAACAGTAACAGTATATTCAAGAAGTGGTGTAAATCAGATGTGGATACTTAAGAATTCAAAGAAACTTTTGGACATTTTTAAAGATTTTATTAACACCAATAGCTTGAAAAATTATAAACTTACGACTTTTCAACTTTATATAAAACCATTCCCCATGATGAATCAAAGTTCAGGGTTTTTTTTTTTCAATATAAGTGACAGCTGTTTTTACAATAAAAACGGAACTCGTCAATTTATTTACTTTTTTATTGGTCATTTGCAAAATTAAAAAAAAAACATTCTGATTGTACACAGAAGTACACACGAGTACTCTGAAGTTTATATCAAAAAGATGCTTGAGTTTCTGAGTGACAATATCTTTGTTGGTTTTTAGAGACCAGATCTTCAAACAATCTATTGGAATGTCCATGGGTACCATTTGCAACCTGTTATTAGCAGAGCTATTTTTGTTTTCATATGAAGCAAAATTTGTGCGAAATTTGATGCGTGATAAGAAGAAAACACCTGTTGTGGCTTTCAACTCGACATTTTGACGTATTGTCAATTAACAATTGTAATTTCCATTCTTATGTCGATACCATATATCCTAGTTTGAGATATAAGATATCACAGACCTTGACAGCCAAGCTCTATGATAAACGTGATCATTTTAACTTTTCAATCGTCAACTTCCCTTACTTATGCAGCATTATACCTTCATCACTTGCAAACGGAGTTTATATATCTCATTTGATTTGATACTCTATAGCATGCTCTACGTATTAACAATTTCTAAAACGAGGTAGATTATTGACAAACAAGTGAATGAAACAAGCTTGAAAATATCAGCAGTCTCATTTAAAGTCATCATTTCGTTAGTTCTATGGTCGATACAATGCCTTTGTCAGCAAATACAATTTATCATTGATTCAAATGCTGACGGACGTTTTGCATACTAATTGTTAGTCCATGTTTCTTGAGGTTTAAGTTGATTTTAATGCTGGGACTTTTAGAATTACAGTGGGTAACAATTCATCATCATTGGAGCGTTAAAAATTATGTTGAAATCTGGAGAAAGCAAAGTCATTGTGGAAAACTTTCTGACCGATGAGCCTCTTTTTTTTTAACCAATTTTATTGTAATTTGCAGGTATTTGATTTATGAAGCTATAATTTAAACAATTAATAAAGTTTTGTAGTAAGTGTTTTTCTTTCTTAGCTAATGTTATGATGACTTCAAACAGCAAAAATTACTACCCTGAATTTCATCCCAAAAGTAGACGTTAATTAAAAAAAATCACTTTTGTCACCTCATAAACCGTATTCATCCTTGGAAGGATTGATTGATTGTATGTTGTTAAACGTCCCTCTCGACAATTTTTCACTCATATGGAGACGCCACCACTTTCTGGTGGAGAGCTATAACTTTTGTCCTATTCTCGGCACTCAGGGTCACGGAGGGATCTTCTTCGTGCCAGCATTTAATGCGACACGGGGCCTCGGGTTATACGATCTCATCCGAAGAACCGGTATTCACGTCCTACAGTGGGATTCAAACCCGTGACGTATGAATAAAATTCTTACTTCGCAAGTCTAGAGCAGACTCTCAAACCATCGCACCACGCGGGCGACGAAGGAAAAGAGTGTCCAATATATTTTATTAACATAGTCTTGAAAGGTATACACAAATTCAAACCAAAGTATCGACCTTTTAAATACGAAAGAATGAGCAATTTTACTTCAAATCATTCATGATGTATGGTATTCAGCTTGGTATAAAATATTGAGCACGGTTTTACACACCTGTAAGACAATATTGTCCGATATATGCTGGTTTACATCGACAGACGCCAGGCTGAATGCATGTTCCTCTGTTCTCTCCCCCACAGTCATACGGACAGATAGCTTTTAAAGTGAAAGAAATGAAGATAAATGTTTGCAACCTAAACGTTATACAACAAACAAGGTAGAATTTGTTGATTTGATATATGAAATCGGGAAATACGTGCCTTTATTACAGTTCTGGTCTCCATTATGTCTCCAACCAGAGCAACAGAAGTATTCCGTTTCATAGTATTCCTCAGTTATCCAGCCCCAGGCGCAGCAGCTGTTTTAAAAGATTTTTCTTGAAAGAGTTACGAAACATCGATAAATAGCTATCCTTAAACCAGATAAAGGTATGATTACAAATCAATCGTATAACTTAGATTTTATGGGTGGAAAGCTGGTCAATTTGAAAAATTGGAACACAAGTGAAGAAAAATTCTTGAACAAAAGTTTTAAAAGCTTTTCAATTGTGAAAATCAACCTTATGTTTTCACTCCCCATACAATCTAAATATCACGTGATTGTTCTCAAAGGATTTCTACGCCGATATTCATGCGTTTTTGAGGGCGCAGAGAATCAATTTTAGCACAAGACATTAGATAAGTGGTAAGAAAGCTTGTAATGTGAATATCTAATAAACGGGCATAGTCAACAATATTTATGAGTGAAAAAATATTACATGTAATTACGGACCATATAACTTGATACACACATACACTACTCGCCCTTTCCCTCACAAATACACACACATAATGAACTTACCCCTGCCAGGTTCTGTATCTGCATCTCCAGACCCTGCGACATTTCAATCTGGATCGGGAACATACTTTGATTCTGTAATGATAAAATAAAAAAAAATGTTTAAAAAAAAACAACAGCAAAGAACTAAACAAATAAAATATTTACTCACAGTGTGAATTTGGGTTAATATCCTTATGTATGAAAGATTCTGTACGATATGAAATCTAGGTAAAGCATTTAAATATCAATTTTTAATTAAATTAGAAGGATAATTTTTTATCCTGTCTAAGGATTTTTTTTTACTTTATTTCTTTTGAAATATTTAAATTGCAAAACACAGTCACGCATTGGACGATCACGTTGCCCTCGGGGAATATGATATTTCATGGGCGAAGAAATCTTCATGTCTCCCTCACTATCATGCAATAAATGTATATAATATCAAAAAAATAATGAATTTAGTTACTTAATCATTAAAAGTGAATGCGATGATGTTTTTGGAGGAATACAATGTTGTCAATTTATAGTGCTTTATTAGATTTCCGTTTATAACTAATTATTCGCGATCGTAATTCAAGTTTGTAAGTAGACCAAAAGGTTTAGAAAGTCGTGGAAAGTGGTGCCTGCATATTTTCCCTATCAAGTCTAGGAGAGTACCCCGTAGGGGATTGAGGAAGAAGATTGGATAATAGAAATTCGGCGCATTTAGCAAATTGACAACCTCATTAACAAGTTTTTATAAGAATCTTTCTGTCATTAAAAATGACTACTGCAAATATATGAGATACGGTGTCGCATAATATTTGGTCCGCCTCGTTTAAAGGTCCGGCCGGACCAAATTCGATAACATATTTGGTCCGCCTTTTATAAGAAATGGTCCGGCCCGTATAAGGAATGGTCCGCCTACGTTTTATGGTCCGGGTGGTGAAAAAACAAATTAATTTTGACTTAAACATATGAAATTAAAGCGATTTTGTTTAAACTATATAATGAAAGAATGGTTTACCCTGTTGTGTTTTATGTTTTGTACAACATATCTCTAGGACAAGAATCTACTCCTCGTTCAGTTTGCTTTAAGCATTGCTGTTTATCTGATACCATGATTAAAAATAAAATAATGGCACAATTATTGTGCAAGTGTTTGTTTTTCTCTAGAATATGCCTTGTGTAAATTAGTTCGATTAAAGGTCCTTGTGTAAATTAGTTCGATTAAAGGTGTGAAATCTGTCAGTGTGTATAGCTAATAAAACAATGGGGGTGTGACGTATTTGTTTACCTGACAGGTACCTGCAGGTAGAGCCTGCGGCAGATGGCGCTGTAATTGAATGGTTTGAGAACTTAATGGTCATGACTTACCTTGACATATCAATAAGTTTGGATTTTTTTTTTATTCATAAATAATGTCAAGGAAATATTCATGCGTACACTTCAAACCTGTGACATTTATAATAATCATAATTATATATTGCCTTTTTTGAATCAAAGCTAATTAAATGTGGCGTATCTGAGCTAAAAAATAAGAATGCGAAATGAATTAATGATCGTAGATATATATGAGATTTGAAATAAAATTTCAATTCGATCATGAACTTAAACATCCCCTTGTTTCTATAGTTAAATTGACTTTTAACTGTGTCTGATATTTAAATACCGAGTCGATAAAAATCCTTCATTGTTTTTAATCTCTGATGCCTATAAAACGCGATTGATTATCATTAAGATGTATAATTTTCATTATCCTCTCATTATTATTTATTATATTATTTATTTCATTATGC
>NW_026926088.1:0-27339 GCF_032062105.1 Saccostrea cuccullata | reverse complement strand
TCCACCTCACGGTTCATTTATCAAGGGAATACCAGTTGTCCTGTTTGAAGGTCTTTTGACTAACATCGAACGTAAAATGCAGCTTTTCCCATTCACTAAAAGTGGCAGTTATAATGTTCGAGCTGTAGGGAGCTTAGATGTAGAAAACTTTTTTGGTTCCTTTCAAGACATAGACCCAAAGGGAACTGGGGTTTTTCGACCCGATGATATACCGAGTGCATTGGCTGTTGCTGCAGAGCTCATCGACTCTAAATTAGACCCTAACAGGTAAGTGTTTTTAATTTAATCGATAAACAAATTTTCTCATACCATTACCGCATTACAGAATACTTAAAATTTTCACAGGGGTTTTCACATGGACACATCTGCGACTCAAAAGGTGTATCCAGTCAACGACAGGCTACCAATGGAAACGGAGGAGAGAGAAGTTAACGAGTTATCTGATGTAATTTGGAGGGATTTGACCACAATTTATCCAATGTAAGAATGTTTATACACATTATTACTTCTCTGTAAGTGGCTGTGCATAAATGTAATTTAATTTTGTAATTTAATACTTACCTATTTTTAATTAGAAATCATGAGTTCGACAAAGAAGAGAGGACCAGATGTAAACAAAAAAGGAAATCGTCAACAGTTTCCAAACCAGACGAACCCGGTCGAGGTTGTTTACCAGTCCGAGTTTTTCATAAACGTGACGAAACAAAAATTCTTCCCCATGTAAGAAGGGGGCTTAAATTGACAGAGTAAGAGAAAGGGGCCTAGACACAGTTGTACTGGAGTGTTGATAAAATATAAGGATAAAGTTTAATGTGATTTGTGTCAATGAAACGCTACCCAGTCACTTTGCGAAAGGAACAATGATTATAGCTTATAATAGATATCAATACAGTCATATACTATTTTGTCGAATATGATACAATAATATAATAATATGATATGCATAGCTTTTCCTTATTCACATATAGTATGGTGTATAATTTTCATTTTGTTGTAAAAACAAGTGTTGTAAAAACTTAAAAAATATCTGTAAATTGTTTAAAAGTGTTCTGAAATTAAAAAAAAAAATATCTCGATTTAGTATTTCTTTAAATATAATCGAACCGTCTATTGTCCATAATTTATCATCATAATCTACTAGTATTGAACAGTAGATGGAGAGTCATGAATATAGATATAAAACAGTTATCGCAGAAATAGTGTTCATTCATTTATTAGGGAGGTTCTTAACATAGGCGTCGGAACGGGGGGTGGGGGGTCTTAGCCTCCCACTTTTTTTGCAAAGATTTACATAATTTAGGCATTGAAAATTGGGGTTTACCTTTCTTTTGTGGTTAAGCCCCCCCCCCTTTTAATTTACTTCCGACGCCTACTGTGAAATCACTAATTTTCGTGGGGGGTTAATTTTCGATGTATGAGGAGACCCACGAATTCACATTGAAATGTAAATTTTCATATGCTCAATTACTAAAAAGCTTCTAATCCTCGAAATCAAATCCCTACGAACCAACATTTTTCCTTAAACCACGAAAATTTGACCCCACGAAAATATGTGATTTTACAGTATGCTAAATGCGCACTTAAGGAATTACATGTATTATTCATTCCACAGTAGTTTAATGCAGTCAGCATATTGTAAACATTATGTCAAACCGCTCGTACTCTGATAATAATCCTTGTTGAAAATGAACTGAAACTCTTTTTGTAAGTTCACAAAATTTTCCCATAATGCAATTAAAAATTGTGTTATTAATATTGTGTGCTCCTAAAAATTTATGCTTATTTCTTTACATAAATATTTATTCCAACCAGAAGTCTCTGTCGAGACTGAAGCTCTACTGGTTTGAACTTATAGCAAAGGAAGAGAAAAGTACTTAAGCAGCTGGGATTTGAAACTAAATAGAATAATGATCGTTGATAAAGTCTCTTTATGTTCTTAGTGTAGTCTACTTGTGTGCCAAGTTATATTGAAATCAGACCAAAACTGTAGGAGGAGTAGCATTTTGAAACAATTTTACAGATATTTCTATTTTTAGTAACCACGGCAACACCGTTCATCAAAATTAAAATTCGATATACAGAATTATGTATCTTAGTGTATTCTACTTATGTGCCAAGTTATATTGAAATCAGACCAAAACTGTAGGAGGAGTAGCATTTTGAAACAATTTTACAGATATTTCTATTTTTAGTAACCACGGCAATACCATTCATCGAAATCAAAAACCGATAAACAGAATTATGTATCTTAGTGTATTCTACTTGTGTGCCAAGTTATAATGAAATCAAACCAAAACTGTAGGAGGAGTAGCATTTTGAAAGAATTTCACAGAAATTTCTATTTTTAGTAACCACGGCAACACCGTTCATCGAAATCAAAAACCGATACACAGAATTATGTATCTTAGTGTAGTCTACTTGTGTGCCAAGTTATAATGAAATCAAACCAAAACTGTAGGAGGAGTAGCATTTTGAAAGAATTTCACAGAAATTTCTATTTTTAGTAACCACGGCAACACCGTTCATCAAAATCAAAAACCGATACACAGAATTATGTATCTTAGTGTAGTCTACTTGTGTGCCAAGTTATACTGAAATCAGACCAAAACTGTAGGAGGAGTAGCATTTTGAAAGAATTTCACAGAAATTTCTATTTTTAGTAACCACGGCAACACCGTTCATCGAAATCAAAAACCGATAAACAGAATTATGTATCTTAGTGTATTCTACTTGTTTGCCAAGTAATACTGAAATCAGACCAAAACTGTAGGAGGAGTAGCATTTTGAAAGAATTTCACAGAAATTTCTATTTTTAGTAACCACGGCAACACCGTTCATCGAAATCAAAAACCGATACACAGAATTATGTATCTTAGTGTAGTCTACTTGTGTGCCAAGTTATAATGAAATCAAACCAAAACTGTAGGAGGAGTAGCATTTTGAAAGAATTTCACAGAAATTTCTATTTTTAGTAACCACGGCAACACCGTTCATCGAAATCAAAAACCGATACACAGAATTATGTATCTTAGTGTAGTCTACTTGTGTGCCAAGTTATATTGAAATTAGACCAAAACTGTAGGAGGAGTAGCATTTTGAAAAATTGTTTACAGACAGACGGACAGACGGACGGACGCCGGACGCATTACTATCGCATAAGCTCTTCTGGTCTCTGACCAGTAGAGCTAAAAATGACAAAGATTTTGTAAGATGAATTATGTTATTTATTTTCAGCAAGTAATAGAAGAGTGTATAACAATCGGATGTAAAACAAATTATATAATAATTGACTATTTGTCAATGAAACTCATTAAAATATAATAAAACAACGGGGACATAGGGGGAGGGGTGGGGGGCTCTTCATGATATTTTCATGTGATCTACAACTTCAAATGCAACACAAAACTCCAACATCAGTAAGAAAACCGAAAATGTAGTTTTCCAAAGAAAGGACTTGCACTAACGAATATACCAATGAAATTAAAAACCAGAAGTCTCTGTCGAGACTGAAGCTCTACTGGTTTGTACTTATTATATAGCAAAGGAAGAGAAAAGTACTTAAGCAGTTGGGAATTGAAACTTTACAACAGCAATAAATAGGATAATGATCCTTGATTAAGTCTCGTTATGTTCTTAATGTAGTCTACTTGCATGCCACATTATATTATAATCAGACTAAAACTTATTTGGAGTAGCATTTTGAGAGTACATAACAGAAATTTCTATTTTTAGAAACTGTGGCAACACCGTTCATTGAAGTAAAAAACCAATACACAGAATTATGTACTTTATTGTAGTCTTACTTGTGTGCCAAGTTATATTGAAATCACACCAAAACTGTCTAGAAGGAGTAGCATTTTGAAAGAATTTCACCGAAATTTCTATTTTTAGTAACCACAGCAACACCGTTCATCGAAATCAAAAACCGATATACAGAATTATGTACTTTAGTGTAGTCTACTTGTGTGCCAAGTTATATTGAAATCAGACCAAAATTGTAGGAGGAGTAGCATTTTGAAAGAATTTCACCGAAATTTCTTTTTTTAGAACCACGTCAACACCGTTCATTTAAATCAAAAACCGATATACAGATTTATGAAGCTTAGTGTAGTCTACTTGTGTGCCAAGCTATATTGAAATCAGACCAAAACTGTAGGAGGAGTAGCATTTTGAAAAATTTCACAAAAAATTCTATTTTTAGTAACCACAGCAACACTGTTCATCGAAATCAAAAACTGTTATACAGAATTATGTATCTTAGTGTAGTCTACTTGTGTGCCAAGTTATATTGAAATCACACCAAAACTGTAGGAGAAGTAGCATTTTGAAAGAATTTTACAGAAATTTCTATTTTTAGTAACCACGGCAACACCGTTCATCGAAATCAAAAACCGATACACAGAATTATGTATCTTAGTGTAGTCTACTTGTGTGCCAAGTTATATTGAAATCACACCAAAACTGTAGGAGGAGTAGCATTTTTGAAAGAATTTTACAGAAATTTCTATTTTTAGTAACCACGGCAACACCGTTCATCGAAATCAAAAACCGATACACAGAATTATGTATCTTAGTGTAGTCTACTTGTGTGCCAAGTTATATTGAAATCACACCAAAACTGTAGGAGGAGTAGCATTTTTGAAAGAATTTTACAGAAATTTCTATTTTTAGTAACCACGGCAACACCGTTCATCGAAATCAAAAACCGATACACAGAATTATGTATCTTAGTGTAGTCTACTTGTGTTCCAAGTTATATTAAAATCACACCAAAACTGTAGGAGAAGTAGCATTTTTGAAAGAAATTTACAGAAATTTCTATTTTTAGTAACCACGGCAACACCGTTCATCGAAATCAAAAACCGATACACAGAATTATGTATCTTAGTGTAGTCTACTAGTGTGCCAAGTTATATTGAAATCAGACCAAAACTGTAGGAGGAGTAGCATTTTGAAAGAATTTTACAGAAATTTCTATTTTTAGTAACCACGGCAACACCGTTCATCGAAATCAAAAACCGATACACAGAATTATGTATCTTAGTGTAGTCTACTTGTGTGCTAAGTTATATTGAAATCAGACCAAAACTGTAGGAGGAGTAGCATTTTGAAAAATTGTTTACAGACGGACAGACAGACAGACAGACGGACGGACGACGGACGCATTACTATCGCATAAGCTCTTCTGGTCTCTGACCAGTAGAGCTAAAAATGTTCCTTTTTTAAAAGTTGAACATACTCCAACGTCAAAGGATCAAAGTCAATAATACACAGGGAATGAACTCGTCACAATACAATGTCAAGCTTATAAAGTTTTTAAAAGTGGGTCAAACTCGAAGATTGAAGTCAAACCATTTTACGGTTAAAAATGCACACAAGGAAAGGTCTTCTCACAATGAAAGATTTACTGCACAAAAGTTATGGTCAGAGTTAAAATTCGACAATTTTAGCAAACGTGGGACATCTCCAAAGCCAAGGTCAAGAGGTCAACTACAATCATTACCCTAAAGTGTCTTGTCGTAAAAAATTAAAAATGTGAAATATTAAAGCCATATTTCTGGCCAATCAAAAGTTGTGGGTAAGGTTACAAATTTTGCAGTAAAGCAGTTAAACAAATTAACAGAGAGTTTCACAGACAGAAGATTGGATGGAGAGGCCACAAATTACATGCAGATTCTTCGATTACGGGGCATTAAGTGAATTGGTCTAATATTGTGACATATGTGAAATATATGTATTAGAAATACTTGGGGTTCTTTTTATTCTCATTTTGATGTACAGTGTGATTTTAAGTGTCGGTTGAAAGATGATCGCCATTTAAAACTTGTGCCACAGATTTTACAAATATACTTGGCAATGCCATTATGTTTCGAACGTAGGTGATCATGGAGAATATCCTTCCTTGTATATTTCTTGTGACATATGCCACACCTGAAGGTATGTGTTTCTGAATCCTTCGTCTTCTTAAGGCCTAAACACTGGAGAGAATGCCGAACAAAGCTCGATTTATAGCTGAATCTTGTGTTGCATGTATGACATGCATACGGTTTGGTTCCATGGTGACTGTTTACATGTCCTTCAAAGTACCCCTTTCGGAAAAGTCTTCTCACAAATACTGCACTTCAGTCGATGACTGTCGGAATGGGATCGTTCATGTCTCGTTAACCCCCACTTTGTGACGAATTCCTTACCGCAATGGGAGCAAATGTGTAAGACTGAACTTGTATCCGTTATTTCCTGGAAGGACTCTTCCAATGGTTGAAGAGTTTCTACTTCTAAAAGAAATAAAAAAAAATATTTATTTTTTTTATAGGTTTTCTAGCTTCACAGCTTAGGGATATCTATTCACGGCCGGTCAATAGAGAGAAAATTGTACTTTGCTTTCAATTTATAAATATTGTACTGGAATTGAGTTTTCAAATCGAAACTTATTTTTCTGTTATGGTTACTTTATATACATATTCAACGAAAATGATTTAAATTCCGTATAACTTTTTTTTTCAATATCCCTAACCTAAGTCGGTCTATGACAAGGTCAAACCCATACACTGTATCACTTATTCAAACATTTATACGAAGAAGAATAAGAAATAAGTAGAGATTATCATATTGTATCAAAAAAAAAAATAATGCAAACGGAGGGTGGGGGGGGGGGGTGTTATAGTTCAGGACGACAAAAATTCTGCATGTAAGTACTAGTATTTGATTTACATGTATAACCAGTAATTATTAATTCTTCGGAGGTCTGAACTGTTATTTCTTTTTCTTTGTTTGCAGTAATTTTGTTACAAATAAAATTAGAATGAAATACATGTATACTCTTCGTAAATTTTCTAAACAAACTTATTCACTAAAGAAGAGGTTCGGAGGGATTTAGTCAAATTCGACCAATTTTGAGGACCTTTTTTACAAATTTGCTTTAAAACCCCACAAAAGATGGCAAATTTCTTAAAATTTCTTAAATTTCATTTCATCCAAACCGTATCACAAGTTACTCCAAACCGTACCAAGCCGTGTAAACATTGTCATCCAAACATGCTCCGTTGTTTTCGTATGTCACCTACTGAAACATTCTTTTAGCATCGAATTGGGAGATTTACGTGAAGATTAAAAAAATACTAATTGCGAAAAGAATCTGGCTGCCTTTTTAATTGTAATCTTATACATTATTTGTCTTTTTGAACACTAAAATATCGCTGAACCGAGGTGGTTGATTACTCTATCGCCTGTGTCTTGACAAACATGATAATTTTCCGTTAAACTCTTAATAATCTGAAGTTCTAGTAATATGTCCTCTGTTGTATCTATATATATTTTTATTGCTTTTTAATCAAAAATGCAAAAAAGCCACAAAAAATGAAGTATTTTATAAAATCAATCACTGTGATCAATCTTACCTTCGAACCAGTCCGCCATTTTCACTTCATCCAAACATGTCACAACCGGCGCGGATACCCGACAGTGGCTCTATTGAAACGCATACCTATTCCACCTTCAGTAAATCTGTGCTATAATATGACGTCATATTAGGCGAGATGACGTCAATTATAGAACACAAGTTTACATAATACTGGTATAAATAGATGTAATTTAACTCTAGAAAATGAATAGAAACGTGTAAACATTAACAAAATTTAAATGTTCGTATTGTGCTATGTTGTATTCTGTCATTTTGAAAAAGTCTACCACCGATGATGTCATTTGTGTACATCAAGTAACTTTGGAATTGATCATGACGTGTAGAGAATTCGGCTAAGACGGCATGTACAGATACGTAAAAGGGAGTTTAAAAGCAAACATCGTGAATACAATATGGAGTCCGGTTAATAAAACAGGTATGCTAAGTTATTTTCAACGATTATAATCTCTTTCGAGGACAGTCAGCTATATACGTATCCCGGTCGGCCTTTCCTCTGTCATTTGTGACAAAATATGCAACAAAACAACAATACGCTTTATATTTTAAAAGCTAAGATTTATATGGAAAGTTTGTGTCCAAAATCCTTGGAAAGTGCTGCTAGAATCCAAAGTTGAGCATGGTTTTGCGAAAAATTTCGGTTCATATGTTCAAATTCAATACCTTCAAATCATGAGTTTTCGTGGCATTACGGTTAATTTGTAATAAATTGCTTCAAGAATGAATAATTGAGATGTTTGTTATTTATCACACATACAAACCATAACTCTCCTTATTTTAAAATGATTTTAAGTCACATATCATTCATTATTTGTTCAGAAGGCCATTGAATTCTTGCATAGTTGCTCTTTCGATTTTTTTGCTGACGTCATATGTTTTCGTGGTATTTATAAAACTAGTAAACTATGGAAATCTAGTCGGGCAAATTCCTTGTAAATTTAAGAGTGTCAAAAATACTAGTTAAGGGGATGAAGGACCTTTAGCTGAAAAAATACCTGTCATTTAATTTTTTTCATATTTTGTATATATCTTATTTAGTATGTTCTACATACTATAAAGCAGACATGTCAATAGGTTTCTAGAGATATTTCTGAGATATTGAGTGACAAATACCATACCCCACAGTGTCTGAGCGGAGTTTTTATTCTCCGTGTTTCTGGGTCCATTACTCGGTCGATAATTGAAATTTTTCACCATAGATAAAAAAATATACCAGCGGAAATTTGTCTTTTAAAATATTTTAGAGTATGAATAGGGTTAAAAATTCGAAAAAGCAAGATTTTTTTGTAACACCACATCTGGAGACGGAAATTTACGACTTTTTTAGGACAACTTAAACCATAAAAAAATTAATTTGCAAAAAATCCTATCATTCAATACTTTAACATTTACGTCGAAGTTCAAGGTCGTCATTGTATTGATTAACTGTAAAAATATCGATTGGTGAAGCTGAGCTCAATATTGCACGGGGCAAAGTTAAACGAGTCATGATCATGAGAAAAACGTGTCATGTTTACATTTCTCGAGTACGGGAAAACCCAACTATGACGTCACGCATTCCTGAAATAAGCGAAATAAGACAAACCCACAGAACTTTTCCGTCAACAACCATGTAAAAATATTTTTGCGTTCTGAAATTTACAAAATACCGTATCATGTACATATTATGGCCCGTTTTTATGATTTTATACTACCCGTTTTACCGTGTATGATCTTACTGAACTAAGAGATCCACTATGACGTCAAAGACGCACTGGACGCGCAGAGTAGGGAAACGGCAGAGTGGATTAATCTATTCCGTAATTTGATAATATTTGCAAGAAATTTTTATTGTTTTCAGATATTTTTATACTAGATGGTGAACGCAAACAAACAGTCAAAAAAATTATACAAGTAATGTGGTTTCAATCTCGTTTTGTACATATTTTATCAAAGATTATGACGTAAATCAACTGAGTCACGTGACCATACATCTTTCATCCCCTTAATTGACAAAATGATAACATTATTTGACATGGAAATTTATTTGTTGTTCATTTATACCATATCTATCTGGGCGTGCCTAAGCTTTACTGCTCTTTTATGTGAAAAAAAATCTCTTTCTCATGAGTGGCCTAGAAATAATTTTGTAAAGCTTTATTTGAATCTTTCATGTTCTTAAATGTATACTTAAAGAAATTAAATGTTTGATTTAATAAATTATCAACGGCATAATATTTCTTTCAGCATATAACTTTTTAACACCCCCAATATTTTCTTTGAAAATTACAAAAAAATGACGTAAGTAGATCATCGTTGAAAAAATATCAAAAGTTGGAAATTCCAAATTATTGTCACATGACCGGAAGCTGTATGGATAGTTAACAGACGTCACGATGATACGCAGGATCGCCGGCTATTAGTTTGTAAGTTTGATATTCTAATTCAAAACACGACGAATAAACGGATATTACGCAGGTTGTCAAAATTGCGAACTTTGCATAACTCACTCGCTATATATTATTTTGGCAAAGGCAAAAAGGTTTAACATGTGGTCATAAAACATGCAAAGGGTTCCCTTTTATTAATAGCAAATATGACGTCATTCCGATCTCGCATATTGGATTATTCCTAAAAATAAAAAAATACCACGAAAACACATGACGGGACTGTACATCGGGTAAGGTTTCGTGCGATTGTGTGGAATAGTTATTTTACTGACGGGACAGTGGGATTCTAGCAGCACTTTTGAGGCGAAATAGATGTTTTTCAAATGCATAATTTACTCAAAGAAATTATTAAACTCCAGGGTATTGTTGTTCTTTAACACTGTTGTAGCTTATTTATTAAGGGAAAGTTTGCTATTAATAGATGTCACGTGTTGCCGTGGTGGCGATGAAAGTCGTTGCGTTCGACACTCTTTTATCTTTATTCAATAAATAATAATAGTTTACGTTCATCAGGGGTTTTGGTAAATTATCAAACTTTATTTTCTTTAAACCTTTTACTCTTTGACTTTGACCTTGGAGTTTGCTTTACTTTTAAAATACAATCTTAACCATAATATTTAAAAGGTGACGACTAGGAATGTCATAATTTACATATTTTATTCTTGTGAAAAGCCCTTTCATTTGATATCCTTAGAGTTTGACCAATTTTTGCACCAAAAAATATAAGGTTTTACTTAGGCTCTATTTTTTAAACCGTTACGGCAGATACTAGGAAGTTCATATGTCAAACGTCTTTTTTTATGGCACAACCTTTCAATTCATTCACTACCAACAATTAGGACTTTTTGACCTTGACGTTGGAGGATTCCGTACTTACGAAAACACTCTAACCTTGGCCATAACTTTTGTACGGTAAGGGTTAGGGCTATCATCCTTGAGAGAAGACCTTTCATTGCATTTCAACAATTTTTATCCTTTGACCTTAAAGTTTGACCATCTCTTTACAAACTTTAACATTGTCCATAACCTTTCAACAGTAAGGGCTAGAGTTTTAATTTCATACTTCACATATGTAATCCTTTTGACAACACCTTTAAATAAATATCAACAACGGCCCTTAACCTCGATGGTTGACCTTGCTTCTTTTTACAAACCTTAACCTTGGCCATAACTTTTCAACGGTACATGTAAATATTTTTAAAGAATTTATTTTACATTGAACAATCCGGACTACAATATCAAGGACTATGACCAGAATAAGGTTCAGTTTTCCTTTCTCTACATCCGTTATTAATTTGATCATTTTCACTCTCATTCATTTGCGATCGCACATTGCTGATTTTGTAGATAACTACATGAAAAAAAGAAAAGAAAAGAAAGCTCGTTTAAAGGTTCACAACGTTTAATACAAAAAAATATATATTACTTTCAGTGAGATAAAATTCGTCCGACACTTTGAATACCCGTTAATAAATGAACAACCAGTTTGGATGCTCACAAATTAAGAATTTGTTACTTTTTTTACTACATTATAGTGATTTGTAAAGAAGTTAAAATCAAGGATACTTGTATCAAATTAATAAAACAGACTGTCTTTATCATGCAGATATAGCAATGTCAAATGTTAAACAAAATTGTCTCCTTACCAATAGCTTATTGTGGACATTTTTCAGTAGCTCTGCGTGTCTTTGCTTGGCCTCAAATCTTTTCTACGGAGAAAAATAAACCTGTATAATAATTTTCTCTATTATTTTCTGATATTTTTTAAACTAATGCATCTGTTGTAATTTGTAAATCTGTTTTACATTGAAAGATTCGATGTTTCCTTACCATTAATTGTCTGTATTCTGCTATGATCAGTTTCTCTGCTTTTCTTTTCGTCTCAATCTTCGTCTAGAAAGAAAAAAACAACACGACTTTATATTAAATATTTAATAATGTAACTGTCTGCTTTTCTTTTCTGAAAATATACCCCGGTATTTACTCTTGTCTCCGAGTGTGATGTCTTACCATACCTTTGTTATGGTTTAACTTCAGTATTTAAGGGGATCTCTCTTTGCTTGTTGTTTCTGCTTAGCATTGAAGATTTTCTGTGACAAATGATACATAATAAATTGTTATTAAACAGCGGCTTGTTTTTTTTTTTTAAACTTTACCTGTTTATCACGTACTGATCATATTTTTAACCATATATTCTATATGCTTACCAATTCCTCATGAACTTGGTTTAACAACAGCCCCTTTTGTCTCCCATTTCCCTCTGCAATGAACAGCGACTACTAGTAATTTTGTCAATTTAAAAAATAATAAAATAGGAGAGTATATGTGTATTTTTAACTGACAACAAAAATACATTAAGAACTGCGTTATTCTTTTTTCTAACCATTCGTTACTCAGTCTTTTTCTTTGATATTTTTTGTGGATCCCGTTTTTTCCCTTTGATCTTTGTATGCAAACAAATGAAATAGTCTCCATTTAAACACGTATTAAAAATTGTGTAGTGATACTAACTGTCAACTTCTTGATTTAGAACTTTCCATGTAGTCAACATGCATTTTCCTTTGCGATATGAAAAAGATGTTTAGTAAGATGTTTATATGTTAAGATAACTGTACTTCAATCAAAATACCCCTTGCTTCTCTGCTTCCTCCAGCAGCCCAGTTATACTAAAACTTCAAGCTGTTCATCTTTTCGTCCTGAAAAAAGGAAAGGTTGATTAAAAAAGTTTTGGTGTTAACAATTTTAGAATTAATATTTTGCAATTTTCATGATCGTTAAATTGAAAAAAATAAACATATATACATTATTACAGTTATTATAATTCATTAAATAACTACAATAATATACATTTCACAAGGCGTCGGAGGCAAAATTAATGGGGGGGGGGGGAGGGGGGCTAAACCAACAAAAAGGGTCATCCCTAGTTTTCATTGCCTATATATTGTCTAATCTTTGCACAAAATGGTGGGGGAGGTGCTGAGCCTCCCCCTCTTGCCCCCGGTTCTAACTACTATGCATATACATAAGTACATAAAGCATGGGGGGGGTCTTTGAATGATTTTCGATTTATCCAAGAATCTTTTCACACTCTTCACCGCCTCCTCACCAAAATATAAAACTTCCTCGAAATAATTTTGAATACCATTCTGAAATCTACCAAAAAAAAAGAAAACTGTTAAGTATTATAATTGTTATTTTCTTAATAAACACCATTATATTGAATGAAATATTGAAATGAAAAAAATTTCAATACATGAATATTTTAACCCTCTCCCCCTAAAGGACACAGCGGTATTATTATTCAACCACAAACAAACCATTTCGTCAATTTGCTGCATAATTCAAATTTGTAATACTGTGGTTTCATCAATTTTCGTTGGCATCAATTTTCGTGGATTTTGTAAAATAGACGTTTTCGAGGATACGTAATTTCGTGGACAAAAGCACTGCCTATACAAATGAATGTCATATTTCGTAATTCAATATACATTTGAATTCGTGGATCCGCTGAACAACGAAATCCAAGAAAATTGGTGCTCAACGAATATTGATGAAACCACAGTTCTAGCATTGTACACCTTTCTTTTATTTTGGTTACCATTTGCGTCGGAAGCAAATTAAAAGTGTGGGGGGGGGGGGGCTAAGTGTAAAAAAAAAATTTTGAACCTTCAAAAAACCCTGACAAGTAGGGGGTAGTAGGTTCGAACTCCTTTACCAAAACTTTTCTTCCAAACACCACCACTTTCCCCATTTTTTACCTATTCTAAGATGTATCTGTGGAAAGTGAGGGGGGGGGGGGGGCTAAACTTGCGAAGAAATGTTCAATGTCTATACTAAGTATATATTTGGAAAAAAAGTGGGCCCCCCGGTTCCGAAGCCTATGGTTGCAAAGCAGATGCTATTGTGAGGTTATTACGTCATCGTCAAAGACCTCTGGGACGTCACATTATTATTTTGACGTCATGATTAATCTAATTGCCTACAATATATAGGCCGACATAAATAAGGATAAAACATTTATTATATAGTCTATTTATAATCCCTATATAATCTATACAAGAGCAAACAGTTCATAACACTACATATTAACCGGATTTAAGGCCGTATTCACCGGTGTGTCAATGCGCGAGGAACGGCATTGTGACGTCACAATCAAAACATCGAACAATGGTTGCAACGGCCAAAGCGAGCTACGTATCTGAGCAGGAACCTATTTCAGGTTTATTTTTAAACATCAGGACGTCTTACTCATAGCGAAACTCGGAAAAGAAAACACGGAGGTTACAAACAGTAATCTGGAGATTTTTCTTATTTTCAACAATGGAAGATCGCAAATGAAAATGGTGTCGTCATAAAACCTTTAATGTCTTATCTATTGAAATCCCGTCTATATAATAAAACAATTATGGACTCTCTTGGTGTTGAATATGGTTTGTTATTCACCAGAAAAATATCCATATTGACCTCGGCTTCGCCTCGGTCAATATGAATATTTTTTCTGGTGAATAACAAACCATATTCAACACCAAAGGAGTCCATTTTTGTATAATATTAAAAGGATTTATTTTTAAACGCATCCAATTATTAAGCGTTTAATTGTTAAATTCGCCAGTGATCGTCTCTAAAATTAGATTTTTAAAAGCGTAAATTAGTAAAAAATTATTTAGCTTATGAACACTTAACTTCTCTCATAGCAAAGCAAATGTATTATGACGTTATGTTATTGTGTCGTCGTCAGAAACGCTTTGAGCACACTATGTGATGACGTTGCAATGATTCGAAAGTTTGAAAAGGGGGTACTTGCTGAGCTTTTAATGCCACCGTAAACGAAGTTTTGGGGGGTATATAGACGTCCGTCCGTCTCTCTGTTTGTCCGCTAAAACATTTACTTTGCCCTTTACTTTTGATTAGGTGCAGCTTGGACTCTCATATTTCACATGCGAACTCCATTTGACAAGACTTTTCTTTAGGTACCACCAACTATTGACCTCTTGAATCTCATAAGCTACTTCTTCTTGAACATAAATCGATATAAAGTCTTTGGGTGATCATTCTTCTATTTTTGATGTGTGGGTTAGCGAGGAGCTGAAATCCGAATTTTAACTAGTACATGATGAGCTAGAAGATGATTATGATGATATGGAGGATAAAAAAGATTTGGACTTGTAGTTCTTTTTTTTGAGGAATCTTAAGTTGGTCTTGGATCAGTTACTGGTAGTGTAGTTAGTTTCCCTTGATCTTCGTTGGCATCAGTGTTTCACAAACACATCTTTTTTTCTCTTTTTAAATTTTGACCTTACCTTTGACCTTGGTCTAACTTTTTCTTTAAGCTGTGTTTAGTGTAATTTTAAAGTAACAATTCCAGATAGTGTAATGTAGTTTAAGGCTCCAAAAACCTCAGCACCATTACCATTCGCTATAACGAACAGGGAACATTCAGGAATTGCCAGTTCTCCTGAACCATCTTTGTTTAGGGAAGAGGAACCATACCTGACGTTAATGATTAACACTGGTAGATGTACAAAGAAGACTGTATTTCTAATTTTGGAAGTGCCTTACTTTAGAATCTAGAGATTCAGGAATTCTTAATTGTACACTCCAGAACACAATATGCAAATAAACGGAAGCTTTTTTTGAAAATCAAAAGAAGAAATTTGTAAGTGTACTTATGAAAAACAAAATGGAGAACTTAAGTTGCTGGGACATCTGTCAGGAGTTTTCTGAAAAATTGCCATTAGTGTAAACATTTTGGAAACATTGATGTCTCAGAACGGAAAAAAAACTATCAGGGTATTTTACGTAAACCAGGTATGATTTATGAAATATGCGTTTAAACAAGACACAAGAAATTGTGTGATTCAAAGAATGACAACATTGTAATTGTTAAATAATATTGCTGATCAAAAGGTATGGACTGGCAGGATTTTATTATTCTAGAGTGCTAATACATGCTATTAGGAATTTAATAATTTAGCTTTTTACTTATTGATACAGCAGATGTGCACCTAGTCAGAAAGAGTGGCAGCAAGAATAGTTAAGGTCAAGATCTAGTGAAAAACTTTAGACTTATTTTTCGGTGCTAGATCCATTATGACGTCATTATCAATTTCAACTTTCTTTTTCCCGTACTTTACGGCTTTAGCAGAATTATGTAGAAAATTGGGTATTTTCATGACATTCAATTCGAAATCATATGAAAAGTCAACCGGATACCTACATTAAATTTGATATTGATTTAAAGAAGAGGCCATGAACATACTAATTACCGTTTTCTGAGAGACTGTAGGCAATCTGGATATATTTTCTTTGTCGAATATGAGAAAAACTCCCATATTCATGACTGGTTTTCTTAATTTTTCATTGAAAGTGAGAGTTTAAAATACAATTTTCAGCTCACCTGAGTCGAAGGCTCAAGTGAGCTTTTCTGATCACATTGTGTCCGTCGTCCGTCCGTCCGTCCGTCTGTCCGTCCGTAAACTTTTCACATTTTCGACTTCTTCTCAAGAACTAATGGGCCAATTTTGACCAAACTTGGTACAAAGCATCCTTGGGTGAAGGGAAATTTAAATTGTTAAAATGAAGGGACATATTCCCTCGCAAGGGGAGATAATTAAGAAAAGACAAAAAATAGGGTAGGGTCATTAAAAAATCTTCTTCTCAAGAACCACTAAGCCAGAAAAGCTGAAACTTATGTGGAAGCATCCTGGGGTAGTGTAGATTCTAAATTGTTCAAATAATGACCCCCGGGGATTGGGCGGGGCCACAATGGGGAATCAAAGTTTTACATAGAAATGTATAGGAAAAATCTTTGAAAATCTTCTTCTCAAGAACCACTGTGCCAGAAAAGCTGAAACTTATGTGGAAGCATCTTGGGATAGTGTAGATTCTAAATTGTTCAAATCATGACCCCCGGGGATTGGGCGGGGCCACAATGGGGAATCAAAGTTTTACATAGAAATATATAGGAAACATCTTTGAAAATCTTCTTCTCAAGAACCACTGTGCCAGAAAAGCTGAAACTTATGTGGAAGCATCCTGGGATAGTGTAGATTCTAAATTGTTCAAATCATGACCCCCGGGGATTGGGCGGGGCCACAATGGGGAATCAAAGTTTTACATAGAAATATATAGGAAACATCTTTGAAAATCTTCTTCTCAAGAACCACTGTGCCAGAAAAGCTGAAACTTATGTGGAAGCATCCTGGGATAGTGTAGATTCTAAATTGTTCAAATCATGACCCCCGGGGATTGGGCGGGGCCACAATGGGGAATCAAAGTTTTACATAGAAATATATAGGAAACATCTTTGAAAATCTTCTTCTCAAGAACCACTGTGCCAGAAAAGCTGAAACTTATGTGGAAGCATCCTGGGATAGTGTAGATTCTAAATTGTTCAAATCATAACCCCCGGGGATTGGGCGGGGCCACAATGGGGAATCAAAGTTTTACATAGAAATTTATAGGAAACATCTTTGAAAATCTTCTTCTCAAGAACCACTGAGCCAGAAAAGCTGAAACTTATGTGGAAGCATGCTGGGGTAGTGTAGATTCTAAATTGTTCAAATCATAACCCCCGGGGATTGGGCGGGGCCACAATGGGGAATCAAAGTTTTACATAGAAATATATAGGAAACATCTTTGAAAATCTTCTTCTCAAGAACCACTGTGCCAGAAAAGCTGAAACTTATGTGGAAGCATCCTGGGGTAGTGTAGATTCTAAATTGTTCAAATCATGACCCCTGGGGATTGGGCGGGAACACAATGGGGAATTTAAAGTTTTACATAGAAATATATAGGAAAAGGCTTTGAAAATCTTCTTCTTAATAACAACTGGGCCAGAAAAGCTGAAACTTATATGGAAGCATCCTGGGGTAGTGTAGATTTCAAATTGTCTTAATTATGATCAGTTGGGTAGGGTTGGGTCACAATATGTATTACAAAGGGTAAATCTAGAGAATTGTCAAAGCTTCTCAGGTGAGCGATGTGGCCCATGGGCCTCTTGTTCATCTTGTTTACCTACAATTTATGCCCCGAAACACCTTATTTGACCAAGCTAATGTTGTAAAGCATCAATAAAGAAATTTATTTCTCAAGTTTGATAAATCTGTAGGCACCTTTCATTTACTAGATCTTGACCTTAAAGAGACGTTTGTAAATTCAAATGGAAAGAATATCGGACACATTCCCTCCGATTTACAAATGGAGTATGCTGTGAAAATATAAAATGCGTACTCAAATCTGAAAAAAGACATAACTTATGCAGAAGGCCTTTCTTGAGTACGTGATGTATCTCAACACTGACTCTGTAACTGGAGTTGTTGTCCGTTCCAAGAAACACACAACTAAATACACAGCAGGGGATGAATTGGTAATGATTGAGGACCTGAATAAGTAGCAACCATTCCAATTTCAGCCAGGAAGACAAGATAAAGCTTTCTGAACGGTTAAGAAATATGTGATTGATTCCTTAAAAGTATCAGACTAACATAGTTGGATCAAGTCCCGCATTGTTTTACATGTGTGTGATTAAGGTGAGTAGATTTATGACTTTTGAGTTTGTTCCATTTCTTGTGCAGCCTTATTTCAGCAATTACTTCGTAGCTTTCGAAATGTGCAATTTTATTTTACTGTCAATATGATTCTTTTCTCATCTGTCACATACAGGATGGTAACTTATTTGGCTTTATTTGTACATAAATAATGTCACGGTACTGAATAGTGAGCCAGATCAGAATTTGCCCAAGATGATCATTCCAAATAATATTCTTTAAGAATCTTGGCAAATAGGGTGTCTGTTAATTTTTTCTCATGAACTACCATGGATAAACATGAATATCTCCACTCTTACATCATAATCCATACTTGACGTTAAAACTGTAGTGCAAACTGTTTTGCTTTAGAAATGACAATTGAATGACAAAAAAATTGTGGCAATTCGTCAGAAAAAAAATGTAAGTGTAAGAAATGAATGTATTTTTTAAGATTTATGAGGTATGTGAACTAAATCGCTTCACGCCGGCATATTTATCATAAGGCGCTAACATGTTTCATGCTCCAAATTTTGTGGTTTTGAACTTGACATGAATAGAAGTTTCGCCCTTACAGAATATACGTCATAATCACAAGTCGGAACAGAGCAGCTCCTTTGGATGAGACCAATATTTGGACAAAGATTTTCATGCAATGCTACATTGAGAAGTTAAATTTCAGCTACACATGGTGAACAGTATCCTTGGAAAACTGTACAATTATAGCAACAATTCTCGTCATATGCAGCACACATGTATGGACTCCTCTGTAAGATTATTTCTGGTGTTTGGAATTCCTCCGCGCAATCAACAGTCACTGCTACAAGTTCCTCTGTCAGTTAAGTGGTAGGAACATTAACTCGCAATTCTGCAGATTCATGTCGGATTAACATGTTCTTAAAGGAGTGTATTAGTGGTTACCTTCCTTTTCTTGAGCATCAATGATTGATTAATTTTATACTGTTTGACGTCCCTCTCCAGGATTTTTCATTGATATGGAGACGTCACCATTGCCGGTGAAGGGCTGCAAATTTAGGCCTATGCTCGGCACACGGCCTTTGAGCAAGGAGGGATCTTTATCGTGCCACACCTGCTGTGACACGGGGCCTCGGTTTATAAGGTCTCATCCTAAGGACCGCCCCATTTAGTCGCTTTTTTTAACAAGCAAGAGGTACTGAGGACCTATTCTAACCCGGATCCCACGGGGCGAGCATCAATGAAGTGAAGTCTGTAAACAAACAATACGGAAGCTAGGTCTATGTTAAAATTTCTACCTTTTTCTCGCTTCCAATCACTTTCGATTATAAAACTGTATCATTGAGCGGCAAACTAATAAAAAGCAACAGTTATTTAATGCCATTACAATAAGACAATAAGGATTGACACTAATTTTTGGCCAAATCATACTAGCTGCAATAATGTAGCCCTCTCCGATTTTTTTATCTGATGTTTTCTGCAAAGGGCTACAATTCCATCGTCTCCGTAATGGTGCAAATATATATTTTTTTAATACGGGCGATTGTAGGCAAAATAAATTATTTTTACATTCAACTTACTTCTTATGGGACGAAATTTTTATTCACTGTCAACAACATAGCCCGCTAAACTCGATAACCATGTAAAATACATTTGCATGTTTACCAGCAGCAGCCATGACAGTTCACGCGTGACATTCGCTTGATTTAGAACAACTAAAAAAGCAAATGTCGATGTTTATTTACGACTGTGCTGAAATGTATTACAAAAATATCGATAAGTAAAACCATTTCAAGTGTTATTTTCACGCAAACAGCGATATGTATGCTTAAGATAAGGGAATTCCTAAAAGATCCGCTCCTATAGATTCTTAATTCTCATTGGCTGTCCCAAAATAATATCTATCAAGGTCAGTAAACATGGCGGATAAATTCAAGTTGTGATGTTGACATACACGAAAAATAACCGATATATGGGTAGTTTTGAATATTTTTGGATCGATTTATGTCTTGCATAATTACTTTTTTGGAGTCCAGGTAAGAGATGTTAATAAAATAGCCGTTAACTGATGTTTTGAGCCGAAATCCGTGCGGGAGCGATTCACTGCCGCATTTTCACCATTACGGAGATCTTAAGGAGTTGTAGCCCTCTCCCCCCCCCCCCCAAAAAAAAATCGGAGAGGGCTACATTATTGTAGCTAAAATCATACCAGTATTACCTGGTTTGGGTCAGTTACCCTGTTTTATAAATTGGCCAAGAGAGATATTACCCCCCCCCCCACTTTTTTCACCAACATTACCTGTACTATAAAAATGTACATTGAAGGGATAGTTGCCCCCCCCCCCCCCCCCCAGACACACACACTTTTTGACCATAGTATAGTAATATCAAAGAAAAGTTTGTGAAAAATTGGAGTTGAAAGTAACTTGCCTGTGAAAAAGTTGGCCACTACCTCCCCCCCCCCCCCCCCCCCCACGAAATAGGATTTTCGAGTTTGGGCAACTTTTAATTATCGTTTTTTTTTTTTGGTCAACTTTTTCAGGTAAGTGAAAAAAAATTTTTGCCTGGAACGCAGTTCGTTAAAGAAGGACTTGTTTATTATTAGTCTATTATTTATACACTGAATATTGAGGACGGATTTTTCCGTTATTTCCTGATTACGACAAGGAGCACACGGCGGGTGTGAACGGTCAGCAGAGAATGCTCACTCCTTCATGGCACCTGATGCCTTATTTAATGTTTCGGAGGTCCGTGTTTGCTCTACTCCTATTTGGTCTTGTTTTATAGACTTTGAGATTGAATAGTGTTCGTTATCACCACATCCTTATGCTTAATTTTTATGACAACAATTAGAACAACCGTTATTTCTGCTGATTAATTTATTCAGAAAAAAGGTTCAAATATAAACAACACAAACGTTTAGCATGCAAAAGTCGTCTTGTATAAAACAACCCCCCCCCCCAATACAAATCATATTTAGTTAAATGTCAAAAGTCATAAAATTTGAAAATATGCATGGTTTCTGACGCGTGAAAAAAGAAAGCACAAAAATGTTTTAAATACATTTGTTCTTCAAGCGTTGCTGTGTTTAAAGATTAGGACAGAGTTAGGAAATAATACAGCAG
Organism: Saccostrea cuccullata; assembly: GCF_032062105.1. Taxonomy (NCBI): domain Eukaryota; kingdom Metazoa; phylum Mollusca; class Bivalvia; order Ostreida; family Ostreidae; genus Saccostrea; species Saccostrea cuccullata. The sequence goes on along the minus strand of NW_026926088.1, from coordinate 5,864 downwards.
TCCTAAGGTGATGGCGATCAGACTATGTTTCTTCTCACATGCACCTAAAATAAATTCGTTTAAATTATCTATAAATCAACATCTAGAAAAGGAACTGCAATCTCCAAAACTGTCCCAGTTATATAAAACCCGAAGACTATAATTTCATTGAGTGAACATTTGAAACCAGTATTATTTTAACAAGGTTTTTTTTAATCAATCAATATTTTTTTCATTTTTCTTTCGCAAAACGAAATCACTAGATATTTTTTGGTTTGGTACATCAAAGAAAACGAAACATATTTAAAATCAAGATTTCGACTTTAACCTGTTCTTATATTCTGGGCCTGATAAGAAAACAAATCAAAAACTACTTACAATTCACAGAAGAGACATTTTACTTTTAAGACCTACATACCGCATCGATGCTGTTCTTTGACAATTTTCTTTTTTTTGGCAGTATATTTGGAGAGATTTGTAACGTGGTCAACGTTTGCAACATGGGGATTTGCTCTACAGTCAGCAAGTATTTCATTTACGCATTTCAAGTAATCTTCAGCGGCACTAGGTAACAGAAAATACGTAATCTTGTAATAAACCCTAAAATCTGCCAGAATACTTTGTTTCGTTTTCATGCACAAATTCAATAGTTTCAATTTTCTTTCAAATCTTCAACTGCATTCCGTATTAGACGAATCAAAATTGCTTCCATGTCCAATAAAATTGTAAAAATTATTGCTTGTTCATATTAAATTAATAGAAATTTTCTGATATTCACATCGCTTTTATACATTTCGCTAAAAATCCAATTATAAGATGTGACAAAGAACTAACCTGCAAATAAAGGCATTGCCATTAGTATGTGTAGCGAATCTAGCTCGGGCGTACTCTCCATGGCACTTCAGTCTTTCAAAAATTAAACACTTGGGAGCTTCACAACCTTAATTTCGTAAAAATGGAAAGAAAACCGTGTATCTAATTGAAAAGATGCTTCCAAAAATATCAACTCACTTTAATAAAAATTCTTTCTACTTTTAACGATTAACTTACCTCGAAGAAAGTTGATGAAAGCCAAGCATGTTATAAACATGACGAATTGAAGTTTCTGCATTTCTTCATGTAAAAAGAAAAATTTCGAATATTTTTAAAAAATGCAATATATAAATTAAACATCTGCAAAGATTAGTTTGTAAAGCTATGTCCGCTGACTATCGTTTCCAACGCCTATCATTGCATAAATATTGCAAACTACCTCACAGAAGAGCTATTGTATTGTGTAGACCCTGAGGACTACACAGAGAATATATAAGCGAGATTAAACCAGATGCCATTGGTAAACGTCAGGCTACGCATGCTCGAGAATGCTAGAGAGTTCCCTTCCAAGACAACTCTCTTGTAGAATGATTCGAATAAGAAAATGCCATTCATTGGCAGACCTCGCTTCTAAATCTGCATATCGTACTCATACGTATATTCATCGGCAGATCCGAATTTCTCTCAAGAAGGATATAGAGATAACAAACAGTATTCAATCTCCATTCAAGTCCATTAAACAATACGAAATAAGAGCAGAGCAAACAAGGACCTTCGAAACTTCAGAGGCGGGAACAGGTGCCATGGAGGAGTAAGCATCCCCCGCTGACCTGTCACATCCGCCGTGTGCTCCTTGTCATGATCAGGAAATAACGGGAAAATTCGTCATCAATTCATAAATAATCCCACGTTTCCCACTATCGTTGATGTCCCTGGCATACTATACTAACTAGATAGTGATTCTTTATATTTTCATTTCATTGTGAAATGAAATTGAAGATTTAATCTTTAAAAATGTAGACATATATTTGAAATACGTAAGGACTCCCATGCCATTTTCAATAGTCCTCGTCTACTAACGTCAAACACAAGGGCAGCCGAACGAGATATACATGCATATCTGGCCTTCTTTGCGTCAGACACAGAGACATATGCGCACGAGATTTGCATGCATATTGGGCCTCTTTAGCTCCTAGCCTATTGACCTGCCTCATTTACATGCCGGAAGAATCAAGAAATCAAATCCGCTTACTGTCAAAGAGTTACCATAGAGAAAAAAGCACAACGCACGACGACGGACAAAACGGATACTGTAGAAGTACTTTTTTCCCGCTTGGTATTATTATTAATTTACGCTATATGCGCGGTCATAAATTTTCTGAGACCTGAGATCAACTGCTTCCTCTGCGACTCGACATAGCTAGTTCGGAAACTCTTCATATTTATACCCCCGCTCGGAGGAGAGGGGGGGTATACTGTTTTAACCTTGTGTGTCTGACTGTCTGTCCGTCCGAAACAAATTTTCTTCGCAGTTTTCTAAGCAACTACTCATTGCAGATGCTTGAAATTTTAACACAATCTTCTCTGAGGCATGCCATATGGTGGGATACATTTTTGGTCAAATCCGATGTCAACTTCCTGTTAGATTGGCATATACAGTCCCTGAAACGTTCTACTTTCCCACATGAACGGTAAACGAACGGTGAACGAACGCAGAGCGAACGGTGGGTGAACGATGTGCGAACGGTGAACGCAACTTGGTGAACGATGTGTGAACGGTGAGTGAACGCAGAACGCGAACGGAGCGCGAACGCGAGCGCAAAGTGAACGGTGAACGAACGTTGAACGCAAGATGAACGATTTATTCGGAATGCCTTCGGTCTTTTCCTTGCATTGAAATTATTCTTTTATTCTATAATTCAAATGTCATAAATAAATATAATTAAACAATAGATAAAAAAAGAGAAAAAAATAAATAATAATAAAAAAAAATCTGCACATACATATGTTTAAATCGATATTTTAATGATATGATTTTAATCGCCGCCAAACGTGTATTTGTACATGTTACCGCGTGTAGTTAAAAAATTAATTAATCTACTTATATAGTAAATGATTATGCTTATTCTTTTCACTAATAAAATATTGTGGACTTCTTAAGATAAAACTACTACTTATAGAATGAATTAATTACATTGTACGCGGTTGAAACAACTGTACATGTATTTCCGTGCCAAAGCGATTCTGAGTAAAATAACGGATTTTTTTTAAAATTCACTACTATCTGTTGACATTCACTGTTATCGTACTGCATAAAAATTCTTTATTCTACTGCAAAATATTCTATATGTATGTGCCTTTTTATTCTTTAATGACGATTATTTTACCTAACTTTTTCATGTATCTGTAGACATTTCCCGGCCGTGATTATACTCGGTCAAGATGTTGGAAAGAGACATTCAAATTATTTGTAATAGATTAAATTTTCAAAACTAAATAAGTGATGTGTTGTCATAGTTTTTATTGAACAGAGAAATGTACGAGAGAGAGAGAGAGAGAGAGAGAACCCCCTCGGTTCTCGGATATCTGATGTATCAAATAAAAATTCCTATTATTTTTCTTCTAAATATTCCTAGCAGTAAAGGTTTTTTTTTCGATTAACAAATCCATTTAACAGTAATCATTGGCTTTTATTTTCCATAATTAACTTCACACAGTTCACAGGAAGTCCGTGCTACATTTGTGGTAGCGTGCTTGTGCTGTCAATCAAAATAATTCGACACAGTGGAGGTGTGGAAATCGCGTTTCACCGAACATGCCGAAGGCAAAGAGTCACTTTGTATTTCAAGAAATTTTAATATCTTTCCCTATCATTTCTAGATCTGATTTTTGCATTCCTGCAGGAAAAAATTCGAATATATATACTTTGAAGGATTAAGTTTTAAATTGAATGTGAAACATATTCCCTGCCAATTGAAAATACTACTGTCGGCACAAGTTTATACTAAAATACTATTGTTTAATGACTGTTTGATGTTGGTTTTAAGACTGATTTTCTTGCGTTACAATAAAAATTAAATATTATTTAAAATATACTGAAAAAAACTCAATTAGAATTTTATTTCGGGAGAAAAGGCACCGGAGGGGGGGGGGGGGTGTTAATTATACTGAATGGCAAAAAAAAAAAATTTTTAAACGTATATTTAGGTACGGTGAAGGAAGGAATTTTCCTTCTCTAATAATAGACTTTTTTAAACAGTTGGTTGGTCTTTTCTAAAATTTAAAACCACACTATCAATTTAATTAGCTCTAAAAATATTTAATTAACGGCATATTTGCAGTATTGTTAATAATTCTCAAACCAACATGTAGTTTAAATACGTGTTACTGTAGAAATAATTTTTTTATGTATTCTTGTCCTGTAAAAGACTTGGATCAATAATTATCCATCCATTAATAATGTGTCCTCTTTAATATTACATCAAACTGATGCCGTGCGTGAAGCATTTGTCCATTGCCCTTTTTATGTTCCCCAAACGAAGTTGGGGAACATATTGTTTTTACTCTGTTTCTTATTAGGGTCTTCCGTCTTCAGCGGAAGACCCTTCTATTATTCTTCGGTTTCCTTTTCACTTTTATTATTATTAGGGTCTTCCGTCTCCAACGGAAGACCATTCTATTATTCTATTGTTTCTTTTTCACTTTTATTAGGGTCTTCCGTCTCCAACGGAAGACCCTTCTATTATTCTTCGGTTTCTTTTTTACCTTTATAATTATTAGGGTCTTCCGTCTCCAACGGAAGACCCTTCTATTATTCTATTGTTTCTTTTTCACTTTTATTATTTTTTTTTCTTTACAATTTTCGGAGAAGGTGTATCTTTATCTAAACCTTATATGCTTTTTTTCATTTTTTTGAAATTCACTTCCGGTCGGAAGTTATCGCCCTTTGATCGAAATTTTGAGGACCTCCTTGTCTGTGATGGAACTCAAAAACGGCTTGAGCTAGAGCGCTGAAATTTTCAGTGATGATAGAGGACATATTGCCATGTTGCAACATGGTCAGGATATTTCCCGGAAGTGCCTAGTATGGAAGCTCGGTAGGGGTCAAAATTTAGGACACGAATCTTGACTGATTTTTTGAGACATTTTGCATCATATCTTTTAAAGTATAATTATTTTGATAAAACATACTGAGCAATATTTGTGCAAAATGACAAGATCTTTAATATGATATCAAGTAAAAAGTGCTGACTCATCACATTAGGGGCTGAAAGGGGCCAAAAGTTTTTATTTTATAACTCTTAAACAGTCAATATTTTGTTAGACATTACAGAAGCAAAAATGTTAATCTCAACAATCTACAACTGCATATTATAATTTTTATGTCGTATGTTACATAATAAGGGGCCACTGGGGGCCAGAATGCTAAATATTTGACGCTTTATATCTCAAAAGTGGAAAATATTTTGATAAGTAATATTGAACAAAAGATGTTCAAAATAATGTTTTAAACAATATGCAACCTTTAGTTTTTCGCTATACGTCCCCTTTAAGGAGTTGAAGGGTTGGCCCCTAAATATTTCTTTTGCTAATAACTCGAAAACGAAAGAGAATCTCTGAATAGGTGTTGAACAAAAAGTGTTCAAAATCCGGAGAGCTTAAAGATGAGATCAAGAAAAAGGGGCTGGGCACTCAAATTAAGGGCCAAGAGGGGCCAAAAGTCTTTAATGGATAACTCTTTAGCAGTCAATATTTTGTTATACATTACAGAAGCAAAAATGTTTCTCTCAACAATCTACAACTATATATTATGATTTAAATGTCCTATGGTGCATAAAAAGGGGCCATAAGGGGCCAGAATGCTAAATCATTGATGCTTTATATCTCAAAAGTGGGAAATATTTTGATAAGTACTATTGAACAAAAGATGTTCAAAATAATGTTCTGAACAATATGCAACCTTCAGTTTTTCGCTATACGTCCCCTTTGAGGAGTTGAAGGGTTGGCCCCTAAATATTTCTTTTGCTAATAACTCGAAAACGAAAGAGATTCCTTGAATAGGTGTTGAACAA
>NW_026926087.1:0-27633 GCF_032062105.1 Saccostrea cuccullata | reverse complement strand
GTTTGGGAAATTGGTTCATGGTAGAGAAGAAGCTGAAAATGTTCAAATGTTAACACACGACGCACGACGACGGACGAAAACAGATGGCAATAGGTCACCTGAGTTTCTCGGGTACCTAAACGTAAATGTTTGTAATTTTGATCTTCCGCTTAATATTCACTTGGCTTGGTATATTTTTCTAAAGTTTATTTTAAATTTTTCGCTAAGATAACATTCTAAAATTTTTTTCACCTGTAAATTTTTACTGAATTTGATTTGTCTATGTTTTTTTTTTATTGAAATATTACTAATATTTTCCAAGAATATTTCATTTTCCAGTTCTTCGGAAAACAAATTGAAGAACCATCCACTTTTCTTTACACTTATTACATGATATTAAATCTTTTTCAAAGAAAAAAAATTGTTTGTATCATCTGTCCTTAAGTCTCAAAATAAGGTTCCTTCTTATATCACATTAAAATGTATTTCTTAAATAAATAAAAAGTCTGGTATTTTTTTGTTAAGGTGAACTCCCTGGATAGAGTACCTGTACAGCCAAACGGGGAAAGGTGCTCCAAGATATGGAGCACACAGATACTGAGGAGGAGGAAAAAAAAAAGCAGGAGGAGGAAGTAGAAGAGGAAGAGAACGATGAAGTGTTTGGGGATGTATAAGACTCCAAACTCCTAATCTAAAGCATGTTTCACCATCGTTAAATAAAAATCACCAGGCAGCCCAAGTCAATTTTACACATTCACACAATAGAAACGGGTCCAGTCAAAAGACTTTTTCTACCTACGTAGCTATTATTAGCTACCTAGGTTTTTAAAAAGTTACCCAAAGTAGCTATTTTTACCATTTTTAAAATTTTCTGCATTTTGCGGCACAAAGACCAAAAGGCGCAACATGGTGAACACCAGATCTTTTGATACAGTCACACTAAGGATGAATAGACAAAATTTTGGCCACAAAATGATAACTTCCTGAATCGGCAATTTTACATTAGTTTCTATGCAAATTTGATAATATTCGAAGTAATCATTTTTTGGTCAAATTTTTGTCACATCCATCATCAGTGTGGCTGTATAAAGAAATTTTGTTACCATGTTGCGCCGTTTGCATTTGGCCACAAAATGCAAGTAAAGCAGAAAGTAGGAAAAATAGCTACTTTTTGGGGTTTTTAAATACCTAAGTAGCTATTAATAGCTACGTAGGTAAAAATAGTCTTTGGACTGGACCTGGGGAATATGAACAATTTGCTCGATCAGTTATGTGTCTTTGTCTTAAATTAATAGCTATTGATTTTTTTAAAGTTATTTATCTCTAAATATTGCAAACAAAACCAACTGATCCCCCTCCCTCTCTTTGTTTTTCAACATATAATTGAACTAAACATGTTTTAAAGGTCTACTAGAAAGGTCTACTAAAAGGAGTATTTGCAACCAACGATCTATTCATGTGAAGGGGCATCTACATCAACTGTGTCCTTTACAGTCTGATGGTACTCGCATTGAAAATAGTGGGGTTTGGTGCATTTGTCCCAACTAAGCGGTTGTAGCTACAGGGAACAATCAGGTTGGGAGGGACGTTTTTGCATCTTGCGGAGCTGAAGAGAAATATTTTGATCGGGAAAAAAAAGGAAGTTATTTTAATTTTTTCCCAATGTTTCACTCTTTATACCCAATCTTAAAAATTAGTCAAATTGAGCGTCTTTTCAAATTCAAAAGAGGGGGTTACCCCCCAACCCCTCTTTAACCCGCTATGTACTTGGTAATAGAAATAACTTAGTTGGACCTCAGCTTTACACAGACACAGATCTGGCACAAATATGGAAAAAAATTGTTTAGTTATGTCGAAATTACCGAGATCGAGTTAACCAATAGTCTGTAAGTGGAATATAAGCAACTCGTACCAAACTTATTCTACAATTCATTTGCTAAGTACAGTAATTGACTTTGTCCTGACCGTGACAGAGTGGCTTCTAAGAACATTTTCGTTTGACCACTTCTGCCTTGTCTGTGCTTTCAACAACGCACAGGCAAAACGGTTCGGTCGTGTGCCAATAAATTTGTCTATTTGGAATGCGGGGGCGATCACTAGGAGAGGAAGAGGGATGGGAAAAAATTCTTCCCGCATCCGCTTAATTGGATCTGACACAGTAATATCTACATAAACAGTATATAACAATATTTTTATAAGATAGTTTCCATACCACTTAATAACAAACATTGTACAGCATTTAGTAAGCTAGTAAGGGGGGAGTAAAGTTTTACTTTCTATGTTGCCAAAGGGGGGGGGGGGGGGTATCACGAACACGTCTGGGTGTTAAATGGCTATAACAGTAGCGTAATCTGACAGCAGTGATTTTTCGACATCCAATTTGGGCCGAATATCGGCCCTTTCCCTCTAAAAATAACCGATTTTTCCCCCAAATTTCTTTTCCTTTTTTTCCCAACACAAAAACGTTGTTGTTTTTGTTATATTGAATTTTTTACGTACGACTTATCTAAAGTGGAAGGCTTTTGTTCTCAGTCACTTAGACTCTTAAAATAACAGTTAGGAACATCAGATTACTCTAAGCGTTTACAAGACCTAGAAAAACACATGGGTCTCCTTGTGAAACTTGTGTGTAAATACATCGTTAGAAAGTATAAGATGCATGTTAACTGGGGAAACATAGCTTTATTTGTAAATCCAAGTACTAATAGTTCTACAAGAAGCATCCCTGATACCACGAAAATCAAACTGTTTCTACATCCGGCAGATTTAATAAGTATTGCAGAGAAAAATTGCAGCATTATGTTTAGCTAGGGTAATTAGAAAGCTTTACTAATTACATTGAAAAATACATGATGTAATAAATCAGATTATTCTATCTTAGACCATGGCTATTACAAGAAGGACTTCCGAGCTTCCTTCGGAAGACCCTATGCTTATTATTATGTTTCTTACTATTATTTGCTTTTTTTTTTTCCCGCCGGATTTTTGACAGGCGATTTCTCAAAGACCTTTCGACTGATTTTTATGAAACTTTCAGGTTAGATACCTTGTATTTACACCTATTTACATCTGCTTTCAATTTTTTGATACATGCCTTACTTTGTGAGTTATTGCCCTTTAATTAATAATTTTGATGTCTCGTGTCCACTAATAATCTCAAGAACGACATATGATAATTACATGAAAGTTGGAGAACTTGTAGCCAATACATTGTAGATGTGCATAACGATAAAATTATAAACTGATTTCTAAAAGATCGGAAGCTATGTGACGGCAATTTTTAGTAATTTTTTTTTCATGAAATTTTGCTTCTTTTTGTATAATAACTTTTGAACCGAGAATAATTTGGTAAGAAATATATCACAAAAGTTGTGCATAATTACAAGAGCTTTCATATAAGATCAAGGAAAAGGGGCTGGCCCCTATAATTAGGGGTTAATAGATCATACACATTTTTTTCTGATAGCTAAAAATATTGGTATATTATGAAAAAGTTTGACTGAAATAGTTTCGAACTGATTAAATCTTGTCGTTTGATATAAAGAGAAATAAACTTCAAGCTATATTTAATACTTTTTTATAAAACAAATCTGTGAGAAACCTTACAGGAACAAGTTGTCTACTATAGCCAAGCCTTTACTGGGCCTCTTGCATTGATCGATGCATCTGAAAGATATTTTTTGATTCGGTGTTTCTCTGTTTTCTTTTTATTCAAATAATTAATATAATGTGATGATGTACACAGCAATAAGTAAAATCAAAATATTTCGGCATTAGTTTAGAGGAAGTCTTTTCCGGGCCTCTTGTTTGTAAACAACGCGCGGCATTGTGGGAAATAGGAAGGTACTAAAGACCTGATATATTAAAAACCTTATTTGACCTGATTCAAAATCGTCAGTAAATATTCCAAACAAACGAATTTTTGTATAGCATTATGCATCATAGCCATAAAGTATTTAAATAAGTCATTTGAAGTAATCAATATTGTCATTTAATCTAAAATAAAAACATCAGGTAAATATCAGGTCTTTCGTATATCCGGTTATTAGTGTGTCCCAAAAGTTACAAACTGAAAGTTGGAAATCATGTGAAGTTGAGCATTTCTTACCACACAAGCCACAGGCCGTATGTAGACATGCACGCACATTTAATCTGCAGCTACGAAGTACTTTCTCAATCCTCTGGAGCATTATTTTCAGCAGAATTATCCGATTTATAAATTTTTGTGTGAATTGTTTACGAGGAAATTCCGACTGTTACATTAACAAGCTGAGCACTATTGACTCTGGTTCGTGGTTCCCAGTGATAAATGTATCGAGTGACGAAAGAGTCGACGGTGACAATTTAAAGTTTGATTGGCGTGGACTATCGGAATGAAGGTTAGAAATTTATTTTACCTAAAATTTAAATTACTATGGCAGCTTAGAGCATTGATATTTTTAGAAAAACACAGACACACCAATACATTATCTGTTTTAAGGCTCAGACGCTTTCTGTTAGCCTTTTAAAATCCCAACAACTTTTTATTTTTTATTAAATATATGTGAGCATTTAATTTCAACAAGACTCACTTTCGAAACAAAAAATTCGACACTCCACTATCCATCATAGTGATACTCTTATAGACCGTATCACGGTAACTGCGGTACTGCTCTTTTGCATGGCAAAATGATATAGTTTGGTGAAATATGACATATAAGTAATTGTTAAATATACGTCATTAAATTATCTCTCAACAAAAACTTTGCCAAACGTTATTATTTTGCCCTGCAAAAGAGCAATACCGCAGTAACCATGGAGGGGTAATTAATTCACACTACGCTTATTATTTGTTGAATATACACCGTAACAATATGTTGACGGTGTGACTGTTAGGGTGAGGGCAGATACTTATTCAGTTTTAATTTAGATCGGGCTTGTCAAACCGCACTTGATATTTGGTGCATCGATGCTCTGTTCACACGGGGAGTTTAATTCAAATTAGTTTTATTAATTCGAATTAATTTACTGCGAATTAAATTACTTTGCATTAGCTCCATGTGAACACGAAAGGGAACACAAAGCTTATTCGAATTAAATTTTGAGGCATGTGTAATGGCAAAATTAATTCAAATGCTACATGTTGGTGGTCAGCTTTAAGTACTTAATTGTGCTATTTTTGAGTGGATAGCCTTACTGACACTTGACTGTAGAAGTAAAATTTTTATTCGCATTTGTTTAATTCGCATTAGCTGTCATGTTAACACAGTTTGATTCCCATTAGTTTGATTCGCATTAGTTTACTTTGCAATCATTTACTGCGAATTAAACTCTCCATGTGAACAGGGCACTAGACTTTGAAGTCACACGATGTCGTGGTGTAAGTTAGGCCTACATTACTAGTCTAAATCTTGAATAGTGCTGACGTTAATGAAGAATTTTTTCCCCCACTATTTATCTGCAATTTATCCATTAAATCAAGGTGAATTTATTTTTTGGAAACTTTTGATCAATTCTTGCAAGAATGTAGCTTAAAGAATCAAAGCACTGTGGTTCCAAAGTTACTGCAGAAAAGAAATTGTGTGGATCAATAAGCAAGTGATAATTTTCTCTTCGCCAAGGCGTTGTCATGAGAGCTTGCACTATGAGCAGCGCTTCGTGCTGCTGTCTGTAATTGCTATAAATAGCTGTTCAAACAAAGTCTTTAGTATCAAAATTTATTGACAAAAAATTGCACAATTGTTGCTCAGTTAAATCTCAAAAGAAATTTGTAAAAACAATTGTAATAATAGAAAGTTTGCTTATTTTTAGATGACTGCAGGAATGGTCTGTTTGATTATTGGCCTATCAAACATTTTCCAGTCATTTGATGATGCCATCACTTGGGATAGTAAGCTGCAAATATAGACTTGTACTCAGCACTTATTGCCTTTGAGAATTAAGGGATCCTTTTGACACTGAATCTCGGTGTATGCGGTCTCAATGGAGTAACCCGTCTGAAGCATTTAGCAATGGGATTGGAACCTGTGATGTAAGAATCAGCTTCTTATTGGTACTTTGATTGGTAATGTTCTTTGAGATATTTCACTCCTTCACTCATTTAGAGGTGTTAATATATACCGATGAATATTTTTTATTTAGACCTTTATTTGGAACTCAGTGACATTGTCCTAACATGTACTATGAGGTTTTTAAGGTCTCATTCACCTCAAATGCTGGGTGCATGGTTAAGTAACATTACTGCATCATGTTTTTGTCTTAGGTTTGATGCAGTGAATAATCAAAGTACTGAAAGCTGGGCTCATAAAGAATACATTTACAGGGTAATGAACAAAGACCGTGATGAGAGTTTAAAAACAAATACAGACATTGAGAGGATATGTAATCCACAAAAAAATCTCTATGGCATACATATAGTATTAAAAAGTTTTGATTCAAATTTGAAATTTCGCAATCAAATTTGCCTCAAATTTTATTGCCCAAATGTACTATATTTTAACGTGTAAATTTGATTAAGCATCAGTGATGAAGCAGCATTTCCTGTTGAACTTCGTAGCAATGAGCCCAGCTAAAAATCAAGCTAAGCTTCAGGATTATATAAAGGGAATGCCCTACCACTAGGCTGCCATAAAGACAAAGATGTATTTTGGTTATATAGGAAAAAATGCTTTGGCAAACACTTATAATGAATAGAAGCTTATAGAAAATTGAATTTTATTCCTTGTCTTTTTAAAACATATGGAAATCTAAATGAAAAAAAAATTATTTACATGTACCCTGGTACATGTACTTTTACAAAAAAACATAGCTAGTTGGTTATGAAAATTATGGTGTCCAGATAAGGCTAATTGTAAAAGTGCTTCAGCATGTTTAGGAACAATGTGCTAACACAGTGTTCACAACACTGTCAGGCTAAGGCAACTTAAAATAACATGCAGTTGTGCTGACACAAAATATGCTGCCATGCCAACACAGCTTTACACAATCTATTACATGTAATCTTAACTGTGTGGTGTAAAAGCCTGCTGCAACATTGTTACAATGCACAAGTACATTGTCATTGTGTTGTCATAAACACACTACACCATCGTCATAAGTGTTGTAGCACATTTTTACTTCATGCTACCTTGTAAGTGTCTTAAACTGGCCAGAATGTTGTCATAAAATTAATAGCATGGTGTTATAAATGAGCTAGAGCCACATTATTACTTTGCGCTAGCTCTTTGTTCCTTATGCAATAGCGTTTTGTCACTTCATTAGCGCATTGTTCTTAATTGCTGTAACACCTTTACGAATGGTCTTATCCTGACACATAAAAAAAAATCATAACTGGATACCATCTTTTTGGCTAATTAGTCGGTTAACAACTGTTAACCATTAATTCCTAATAAATTTTGATATGAACAAGTAATGTACATTTTCTTTATTTGAAATCATGAAGAACTTATATGTTATTTTATAACATCCTCAAATGACTGCCTGTAAACCTATATTTTTAAATAATTATAGACTACCGGAAAATGTGACAGTATCTTTGAACTCAGTTTGATGGTTTATCTTATCTTATAACAGTGTATAAGTTGCACTTTTTAAAAAGAAATCAATAAAAAATTTCAATTTCTTTTTGATAGGTGTGACTGTCATCAGAGTAGTGAAATTTGATTCCAAGCACGATCATGATTTGCCAGAAGAGCATCTGTTGGGGGATGACAAGGAATAAACAGCATAATGAAATTGAAACATTCATGTGAAACAGTCTGTCTTAGTTTATGATATTGACTTTAAATATTCATATTTAAATTTTGATTTGAGAAACAGACATAAATCCACAAATATGAACAAATCAATTGCTTTCAGTTTTTCAAGAGAAATAGATTTTGTTACAGAGTCTATCTTTAGTTTGGAATAAATATTCTTTTTAAGCATATGTCAGATCTTGCATGTTAACATTTGTATTGAGGTCTTCCGTTTCCAAGAGAAGACATACCAGTTCTAATAGTTAAGGTTATAAATGTGTGTAAATATCTGTATTTTTACAGTATAATTGATTGATTGATTGTTTACTGTTTAACATTCCTCTCCAGAATATTTAACTTATATGGAGACGTCACCATTGCCGGTGAAGGGCTGCAAATTTAGGCCTATACTTGGCACTTATGGCCTTTAAGCAGGGGAATCTTTATTGTGCAACACCTGCTGTGACACGGGGCCTCGGTTTATACGGTCTCATCCGAAGAACCGCCCAATTTAGTCGCCTTTTACGACAAGCAAGAGGGTACTGAGGACCTATTCTAACCCGGAAAGGTTTTTGCTATTTGAGTCAAAGAAATAAAGAATGGTAGCAAAGTTGACAATTGAAACATTTCACTTTCTGCTTATCGCTAAGAAGGAAGACCCACTCGTTGCTTTGCAACGAGCTTTGCTCTAGTTTATCCATATTATTCTTCCTATCAACTTTCAAATTAAGTTTACTTGCGTTTTTAACTTCCTATTGTTCTTGGTTCACATATCTATCCCCAATTTTTTTTAAGGACAGACGAGACGTTCCTTAATAATAGATAAACTTTTCTAAGAGTGTGTCATTAAGATATTGCTACTAAAACATGTTTACTCACAAAAAATTGAAGTATCTTACCAGGCATTTCTGCAAGATACCAGGGGTAGTTATATAATCCTTTTGGGAAGAAAAATAATTTTCCAATTTCAAATTTTTTAAGTGTTTGGATTTTTTAAAAAACGTTCAGAAACTGGTTTAGAAATCAGAATGTTATTAATTATATTAAAATAATTATATAAATTATTTTCTTCCTTTTGTGTCCAAGCTCTATGAGAAAGTTGGTAGTTAGTGCCGATATTTTTTTTGGCAATCTGCTCACTTCACTGTGCGTCCTCGCCGACGGTCAATTCAAGTCGATTTCACTGTCCAATGTTATCCGTACAGATAAAGAGTCCTATATGTATAGTAAAAAGTACTCGTATACACTGTAATACAATCTGCTTTTTCAAGGTGATCGGACACATGACACTCGGGAAGTAGTACGACAGTGGCGCATGTTCCTACAAATTATTTTGTCAGGTATAAATATTTAGCCGAAAAAATGGGGAAAGGAGTTGATGTAAATAAATAGTTTTATTGCAAATTCCAAAAATTTACGTAAACTTAGCAATCCGCAGTCTTGTACCTATCCCAAGTAAATGTTTTCAGTTGTGTGTTTTTATGCTCCTGATCGATATATTTGTCTGTTTATCTGTCTGTCTGTTGTCAACTTAAACTAAGCCCATAAGTTTTGCTATCAAGGCTAAGTCTATACCATTTCAGTGTACGTCCCACTCCATTATTTTACCATCGAGGATATAGTGTTTCACAAAGACGTCTTGTTTAAGCCAAAGTTCAAGTGTTTTATTAAGTCTTATCAGATCAAAACCATCAACGGCAACAGGATTTGGACAGGAAGTGAAATTGATAACTTTGAAATACTTTTGTTAGTAGGAAGTTAAAAATATTGATCGTATTTTGATTATGGAGAAAGGAAGTTTCCGTATTTTCTAATCAGAGTTAAATAATGAAGTTCTTAATTTTGTAAAGTGGTCTTTCTATCATGATATTGTCTACCCACACTGTGCCTCAGGTGAAATCTAGTACTTCACACTAGCGTTCACATCAGCAGAAAGGAATATACGTCGCGGACAAAATTATCTTTGGTACAAAAAAAAATTAAGCCAAAGCTTGATCTTGACAAACACTTTTAATAAAACAAACCTTTGAAGAAAGCATCCAATTCAGCATTGACAGATACCAATTGAGAGTCTTTAGCCTTCCCAAACCTCATTGTTATATTCCGCCAACGTTCTGTCAAAACCAAAGGATCCACTCTCCTATTTCTGGGTTACCCCAAGGGAGACTTTTCTGCTTTATTGCTACACTGTGTTGGCCTAATTTATTTGTTCTTTATAAATTTCAACAGGAACTTTTTTTCAGTAAAAAAAATTAAATCTATTGTAAGATATATTGAAAACAAAAGTATGAATTCTGTCTTTTCGTATTTTCTTCCCTTAAAGAAGTCGCCCGCATGACGCAGTGGTTTGAGTGTCTGCTCTAGAGTCTCGAAGTACAAGTTGATCCTTACGTCGCGGGTTCGAATCCCAATATGGGACGTGGAGACCTGTCTATCGAACAAGACCATATAAACCGAGATCCATTATCGCAGTAGGTGCTGCACAAAAAAAAAATCCCTCACTGCTCAATGGTTCTGGGTGCCGAGTTGAGGACCAATTTTGCAGCTCTACGCCGACAAGCGGTGGCGTCTCCATATGAGTGAAAAATTCTCGAGAGGGACGTTAAACAATATATACAATCAATACTTTATAAGACTTTGATCGTGTTGACTACGAGAATTTCAAATCCAAATGATGCATTGATTTTTTTTTATACCCCCCGCAAACGAAGTTTAGGGGGGGTATATTGGAATCACCATGTCCGTCTGTCCGTCTCTCTGTAGACGAGATTTTTGTCCGGACCATTACTCAGAAACTATTGGAAGGATTTGTCTGAAAATTTGTACACATATTATTCACCATATGAAGTTGTGCACCTGATATTTTTCGTCTTGATTGGATTATTATTTTGAATTTTACAGGTGTTTTTTCATTTTTATTTTGTGGTTTTGTCTGGACCGTTTCTCAGAAACTATTGCAAGGATTAATCTGAAAATTTGTACACTTATTATTCACCATATGAAGGTGTGCAACTGGAATTTTCAACTCTTTTTGTTCATTTTTCTGCATTTTACAGGTTTTTTACAATTTTAATTGACTTGTTCATTTTGGGCTCATGTATAAGGTTTGAGACATAGAATCTAGAATTTCTGTACAAAAATGTGAACTACAGCTTAAAACTACTCATAAAAACTGAAAAAAGAAACATCATCAAGTGTTAAAAACATTTTTTACATTGCACAGTAGATAATGTAATTTCATTTGTCTCTTGGGAATAATGACTGGACATGCATCCAGTTTAAGATAAATTAATGAGTTTGGTGTTGGAAGTTGTTAAGGCTATCTCTTATCAAGCGTTTGTGTGTTATCAAATCTCCAGGGAATAAGGCACAGGAATTAAAGATCTCTCTTCTCTTATTCTCTTAATTGTAATTTATTGTGTGTCAAAACACTTCATTACTGGATGACCAGCTCTTTATTTTAAAAATGCATTTCAAATTCATATATCAAGATTAATTTGATATTGTATAGTGGTTTTTTTTTTCAAAAATCAGTTTGCAGAGTGACATAACACAAAATTGCAATATATTTTTTCAATGCAGTAATAAAAAAAAAATTAAATGAAAAAAAAAATGTTACAATGGAATTACAATGTATTAGTATTGATGTTTCATTTGGTTGCACCTCCGTTTCATTCATTAAGAAACATGATGAGCAATTATATTTCACTGCAAATTTTTGTAAGTAAATTAGGAACATCTCTAGTTTTTATTTTGTGGTTTTGTCTGGTCCGTTTCTCAGAAACTATTGCAAGGATTAATCTGAAAATTTTTACACTTATTATTCACCATATGAAGGTGTGCAACTGGAATTTTCAACTCTTTTTGTTTATTTTTTTTTGCATTTTACAGGTTTTATTTTTTATTTTAATTCACTTGTTCATTTTGGGCTCATGTTTAAGGTTTGAGATATAGAATCTAGAATATCAGTACAAAAATACTACAGCTTAAAACTACTCATATAAACTTAAAAAAAAAGAAACATCATCAAGTGTTAAAAACAGTTTTTACATTGCACAGAAGATAATGTATTTTCATTTGTCTCTTGGGAATAATGACTAGACATGCATCCAGTTAAAGATAAATTAATGAGTTTGGTGTGGGAAGTTGAACATTAAGGAATCTCATTATCAACCATGTGTTATCTCCTGGGAATCAGGCACAAGAATTTTAAGATCTCTCTTCTCTTATTCTCTTAATTGTAATTTATTGTCTGTCAAAGCACTTCATAACTGAATGACCAGCTTTTTATTTTCAAATGAATTTGATATAAAGTTATCAAGATTAATTTGATTTTGTATGATATGATTTTTTTTCAACAATCAGTTTGCAGGGTGACATTACGCATAATTGCAATATAGTTTTTTAATGCAAAAAAAAAAAATAAATAAATAAAAAAAATGTTACAGGGGAATTACAATGTATTAGCATTGATGTTTCATTTGGTTGCACCTTTGTTTCATTCATTAAGAAACATCATGAGCAATTATATTTCACTGCAAATTTTTGTAAGTACCTGGTAAATTGTGAACATCTCTAGATCCATAAAGTATTTTTGAATTGGCACCTTCTCTGAAAAACCAAGCGGGGGGTATTTGTCCCTATTGGACAGTTCTAGTTTATTAAGAATTCATGTAGAGCTAGAATCTTAAATGAAAACAAGAGACCCATGGGCCTTATAGGTCACCTGAGTATCGTGTAACAATATTCTAATAATTAAAATTAGTTCATGTTTTACTCCAAAGGCCATGAAATTCACAATTTTGAGAGACAGAATTGCTTATTATAATCATAAACTTAGTATGCTTACTCTATTTACTTAACACCAGGGGTAAATCAGAGTAACAAAGAGCACTTCCACTTTATAACCAGTTGTGGATCTCACCCAACTGACCCTGGGGCCACATATTTCAAAATTTGGAAAACTTGATCATAAAGTGGTTGATTGATACTATGATGCAGATTTCAAAGCATTAATTTATAATCAGACTATGTAACCGCCCCCTTCCCCGACTAAAGGGGGGGGGGCATAAAAAATAACCATTTTGCTAAATGCACATTTCTTCATGATAAATATATATACTTGGATCAATGGCATAAAACCCAGGATCAATGGAAATTTTCCAAGAATTAACGTATTTTCACTATGTAATAAATAAAGCCCCGCCCTAACCCCTGACCCTGGGGCCATAAAATCCATTGTTTTGGAAGAGGCACTCTTACTCATTACAACTATATGCTTAGTTAATTTAATACCCAGAAGCAGCGAAGATTTTCAAAGATTAAATGCATTTTCACCATATGATCACCAGAATCCATGACCCTGGGGCCATAAAATTCACAATTTAAGAAGAGGCGCTCTTGCTCATTATAACTATGCACTTAGTTTATTTAATATCAAAGAGCAGAGAACAAGATTTAAAAAGAAATAATGCATTTTCACTATATAATCTATATAGCCCCGCCCGAGCACTAGAACCCCTGACCCTGGGGCCATGAATTTCACAGTGTTGGTAGAGGACTCAATTGCAATAATTTCAGTGGTTTTGGCCCCACCCCTATACCCCATGGGACAGGGACCTTAAAATTCACAATTTATGTTCTTCTTAACACATATATGCTGTATACCAAATTTGGTTGAAATTGGTGCAGTGGTTCAAGAGAAGCTGAAAATGTTGAGTTACTCAGGTGACCTAAAAGTTTATATGACAAAGGACACCAAGTGAGATACATTCCTGTGTTTACCCTCTATCTTCCGACACCATGTCGTAGTACTACATGTATTACAATTATTTAATCAGATTTAATGATAAAACCAAGAAACTTTATTTTCAACGTAAAAGAAATTAATCAAAGCGGTCTTTAAATTTAAACTGTTTTCGTTTAAAGTAAAAAAGTAGACTCAAATTGGAGAGCGGGGGAGAGAGAGTAAGATCTTACTGTCCACCTTCCTTTTGACTGATGTCAACCTGGCTCTCATTAACGAAGGGACTTATTAGCTATAGAGTCGCAGATAGAGATATTTCTCTGTCCACCCTCCGCCTTCTGTCTCCATACCACAGTACATGTAACAGGCTTGGGGGTTGTCAAATGAAGACTAACGACCTGTTTAGGGTTCTGACAAGACTTTATTTACCAGATGTAATGGAAATGATGAAAATAATCCTGCAATATTAACAATATAACAAGTGTAAATATTTAAACATAAAAACACAATGATTGTCAAGGGAGATAATTCATTACACATAGAATATACATATATTTCTCCGCAATTATATATCAATCAATATTCATCATAAAACTTTACAATAATTATCATCATAATGTATTTGAACATTATATACTACTGAATAAGCATAAAACTTTGTGCATACCATTCTATGGGAATAGGCGTGTACTGCATGCGCAGCAATGCTGCATATACAAATCATACAGCCTGAGTGGTCTGTAAATAATTACACAATATTACACACCAAATCATAAAAATATATACCTTAAAAAAAAATTTATATATATATATATATATATATATATATATATATATATATATATATATATATATATATATATATAAACAATGAGATCTTTCTATTACATCATACTTAAAAAATATCATTCTCACTGATCTCATTTACTCGGGGAAAGTGCTTAGGAAATAAATCAAGAATGCAAAATTACTGATTTGGCATTTAATTGAAATATAAGAATTATATTAATATTAATAATAAATTGTTAACTTACCAGAAGGGGAAGAAAGTCAGTCTCATAAAAAGGTCTGATTGTCAAAATGTCTAATCAACATAAATACACCTCTACACTGACCAACCTCTGGACAAAGAATGACCAGAAAACCAAGAACCTTCTGGAGGGAAAAACACTAACCAATCCCCAAGTAAAACACAAAGTAAAACACAAATGAAATTAAAAGAAACATCCGATATTAGGCCTGGATATAATTAATGACCTAAGGCCATTTCTACCTATATACACCTTTGACAGACGTGGGTGAATGCACACTAAATGGCTTTAAACTGAATAATTATATTTTTCAACATGTGCATTTCAAATCAAATTAAATATAATAAATCATAATTACCATACATGTATATAATAAATACATGTATGCATAGAAAATTAATAAAATATGTATCTTCCACATTAAGTCGTCTCTTGCGCATTATATGTGTCCCTTACTATAAAGATCAAAACACTCGACATATAGTATAAATCCTGAATGGAAATTAAATGTTAAATATCAATGAATGTACAAGATATATATAATGAGAGTCTTACTGTTCACCCTCAGCCCTCTGTTACCATAACACAGAACATTTGCTCTTCATGTGGATTTGCCATTCGTTACGAAAGAGATATATTTCATAAACACCCGACTGTGTTCCTGTAGAAAGTGGTTCTTGCAACTCGCAGTTAGGTTGAAAACTCTATGACAAATGATTACAAGAGAGACATCTTAATTGTCCGCTTCCAGTCTCCTCATAACAGTACACGTTGATTAGATTCTTTGTAACCAAAGGGATCTACAGGATATTCTTTTCTGTCCTTTAGGGACTAATCCTACATAGACGCAGAAACCGAGATTTTTGTGTCCACCCTCAGCCTTCTTTCTTCATACCAGACTTTGGATACCAAAGATTCGCATTTGAGCCACCAAAATTGTCTCCGGTGTTTCTGTGAAGATAACATGCACTTAAAGTAAGTATTCATTTAGCTCCATGAAACGTTCAAATTTTAACACTGAGGTCAAAGACCTTGTTGAAATTGAAGGTAACAGTGTGTCTCGAAGTCACCTATGTATATAAAAAAAAGTCACAAAAGTATAAAACAATGTACTACTGATCAATGATCGCATACACAACACACAAGAATTTTAAACAAAGGGTTTCAAATAAAATCAATCTCTACCAAAATCTCATATACCTACAAGTCTTTGGAGAGAATGGATCGGATGAAACATCTTAATTACTAGTTTACCAATCCAGTAGGAGTCATTAGCCAATCCAGTAGGAGTCATTAGCCAATCCAGTAGGAGTCATTAGCATTACCAAATCCAGTCTTGTGTTCCGTCCACGTTCTGTCAAAACTCACTGAACCACTGACCCGTTTCTGGATAGCTTTGGGATAACAATTTTCTGTTTTATCGGTATACTATGTTTGCCAAATCTTTCTTTGTGTCTTTATAAATATCAACAGATATTGTCTTGAAGTTAAGAATATATAAATTTATAATTTTTTTCTTCGTGTTAAAGGAAAAGTTTCTTATGCTATTTTTAGCCATATCTTGTTCTGAAATCCTTTTTAAGACACAGTACGAATAGTATTGTAACATTACTTTAATTACAGCCGAATGATGCATCAGTATTTTATATTTGTACATTTATGTCAAGTTCATTTCAGCCTACTAAAAAATACGGTCTTCTTTGTCTTTGAAGTTGGAAAGGTAGAGATCTACAAGTTCACCCTCTCCATCTTCTGTCACCACGTCACAGTACACGCCGATCTTGTTATTCTCCCACTTGAAAAGTGTTTGTTATTAAAATTGACCTCAGGTGTAATATCTATCTGTTTATTTACATACATACATATAATAACAAATACACGCTGTAGGCCGGGGTAGGTCCTGGCCCAGGCTGAGACTCACCAACTGTCGTGTAACACGTCTTTCTCCTTGGCCATCGTCGGTAGAAAAGAGACCCGTGCGACTGTCCCGCCATCTGACGTCACCTTGTCAGTAGGTCGTACCGCGGGACAGTCGCACAGATCTGTATAATCTGTATGAGACGAAGAAGAGAAAGATCTTACCGTCCACCCTCCTCCTTCTGTTTCCTTATCACAGTACACGCTGACCTGTCTTTCATTACCAAAGAGATTAATGATTCATATAAAAGAGAGAGAGAGAGATCTTACTGTCCATCCTCTCCCTTCAGTCTCCATAAAACACGTTGACATTGACAGAGAGAAAGATCTTACTGTCCACCCTCCTCCTTCTGTCTCCATATCACAGTACATGTTGATCTGTCTCTCATTACCTAAGAGATTAATGATTTATACAAGAGAGAGAGAGAGAGAGATCTTACTGTCCATCCTCTCCCTTCAGTCTCCATTCATAAAACACGGTGACCATTTCTCTCATTACTAGAGAGATTTATGTTTCATAGAGAAATTTTTTTACTGTCCACTCTCCACCTTCTGTCTCCATATTACAGAAAGGAGGAGGGGGATTACTGTACATTCTCCGCCTTCTTTATAGATCAGAACAAGTTGACCTGACTCTAATCACTAAAGGGATTTATGATTCATATATCAGAGAGAGAAAGATCTTTCTGTCCACCCTCCTCCTTCAGTCTCCATATCACAGTACATGCTGACCTGGGTCTCGTTACGAGAGGGATATATTTATACATATATCATCTTAACTTTGGATGAATATATATTTATACATATATAAAATTAAGTTTAAAATCAATATGATGAATGAAAGAGAAAGACCTCCGCCTTCTGTCTTTATATCACAATACACGTTGATTTTTCTCTCTTTTCCAAAAGGATCTCTTAGGATATTCTGTTTCTGTCCGTTATTAAATACTCAAGTAGATCCTGACAATCCACCTTTACTTTCAAACCTGAATGTTAGTAATAATCATATCAATGCACACGAACATTTTTGAATTAATCAATGCACACCAACATTGTTGAATTGGTATATTGTTCAACGTCCCGTTCGAAAATGTTTCACTCATAATATATAGAGACGTCACCATATGCCGGTGAAGGACTTGAAACTTAGACCTATATAGGGCACTCGGAACCATCAAGAAGTATAACATAATAGTCATTGTGTTTGGATTAAGAAGACTTTTGTAAGTTTATTTTATTGTAAAGCCAAAGCAAAAACATTGGTACATGAAAAATTCATTGACAAAGACCTCGGAGCAAAGATGGTGAAAAATAGTATTACTCAGTGTACACAACTTTTTATGACTTGATTAAAAACTTTTATCGATTTGAAAAACTTTTAATGCCCTCCTTCAAAGAAGGAAGGGCATTTTGCTTTGCTGCTGTCTGTCGGTCCATTTAGTTACCGTTCGTTTTCTTCACAACTGTTGCACATACTGAAATAAAATTTGGTATGGAGATACATCAGATGAATATCTATGCAAAAGCCTGTTTTGGGTACAATTTGACAGAGTTGTGCCCCTTAGAAAAATTCCACTTATTTGCCGTTTCCGTTCATTTTCTTAATAGAGGTTCTACAAACTGAAATGAAATTTGGTATACAGATTTATCAGCTGAATATTTAGGTCAAGTTCTGTTTTGGGTTCGATCGCACCATTGTTGTCAGAGTTATGCCCCTTGAACTTAGGAAAATTCCACTTAATTGCAGTTTCCCTTCATTTTCTTTGCAGAGGTTGCACATATTGAAATGAATTTTTGTATACAGATTTATCGGCTAAATATCAAGTTCAAGTTCTGTTTTGGGTACGATCACGCAATTTTTGATAGAGTTATACCCCTTGTACTTTGAAAATTCCACTTATTTGCAGTTTATTTGCAGTTTCTGTTTATTTTTTTTTGCAGAGGTTGCACATGTTTAAATGAAGTTTAGTATACAGATTTATCAGCTGAATATCTAGGTCAAGTTCTGTTTTGGATACGATCGCGCCATTTTTGATAGAGTTGTGCCCATTGGACTTGGAAAATTTCCAGTTTGGGGAGGGGGAGGGGCATAAGTGTTTTACAAACATCTCTTGTTTAGTGAAGGCTGATAAAAGAAATAAGGGGAACATCAACTTTATTAATTTCATTCAGACCCTCATATCTATTATTTATGAAAGAGTTATGTTTTAGTCAAAACCCAATGTCAATAGACAATTACTTCTCGAAGTTGTAATTTCACGTATTTTGCCACAACGTTCCCCTTCCCTCAAAAGAGTTGTGTTTTTGTACCAAAAATAGATGAGTATGTAAAAAGCCCAAGCAGATTCTTCATTTTACCTAAAATACAATAAAGGCATTCGTTTAAATCTCAAATTATTTTCTATGTAAGATTTTGGTCATCTTATTTTCATACTCGGAAAAATGTCTGTATAATCCAAGAATTCATACTTTAAAAGAAGGATATGGAGATAACGAACATTATTCAACATCAAAGTTT
The DNA here is from genome assembly GCF_032062105.1 of Saccostrea cuccullata. Classification (NCBI taxonomy): domain Eukaryota; kingdom Metazoa; phylum Mollusca; class Bivalvia; order Ostreida; family Ostreidae; genus Saccostrea; species Saccostrea cuccullata. The sequence continues at coordinate 8,727 of NW_026926087.1, read as the reverse complement.
ATAAATCAATAGACATCAGAGGTGGATCAGGTGCCACGGAGGAGTGAGCATCCCCTGATGAACGGTCACACCCGCCGAGTGCCTCTGTCATGATCAGGAAATAACATGAAAATCCGTCGTCAATTCAGTGTATAGTAATGGACTTGGACAGTCAAATTCATTTAAACCTCATGAATCCCTTTAATTTGTACTAGCTTGGGAAATTTATCCCAATATGTCATACCCAAACACGGTACTCACTTAAACACTAGTATTGTTTAATCAATGACTCTGATGATATTCTTATTAATCACGCAAATAGTCAGTGCATTTTGGGGTGTTATGAAGCCCCACGTATCTTTTATCAGCCTGTAGTGGTTTTCAAATCCCATCGAATACGTCAGTAAAGGTGAAATTCATATAAAGGATTCATTACGTCTTATAGGTTGTTCTGGTTTTTATCCATAATCCTGCAATAAATGATATTTCTTTAGACGTTTATTTATTTACTTTTTACATATGGATATACCGTAAACACATCCAATTTTATTTTAATTGACCACACTGTAGTTGACGCCAATAACACATGTTAGTCTACACACATTAGTCACTCTTCTCTTTCATTTTCGATGATGGCCTCCCCAGCTAAATCCAAGGCCATCCGGACTGCCTATGGATTAATCCATTCGTGTCTTACACTCTCCTTTTGTCCTTGAAGGATGTTGAGAGTGATTTGGTCTCTTAAAATGTTGATGTTTGTTTTATGATGATAAGTATCAACTCCATTCTAATTTCTGTGAAGCTGGCGAAGAATTGTGTCGCGACAGCGATTCCAGTGGCCTGCTGGTTCGCTTCCTCCTTGCTGAGTCCACGTCGGATCAGAAATTTCTTGGTTCTATCATATGCGTAAATTCTAGACGGTGGATTAAGGACTCCTCGTTTCCTCAATCCTTTCATCTCGATTATGATCAGCACAACTCCATTCGAACAAAATGCTGGCAAAAAATATAACGTTGCGTAGACAAATACCAGTTGTTTTTTTATTCGTTTCCTCCTCGTCATGTCCACGCCGGACGAAGGTTTGAAACAACTTGATCTGTAATGTATTATAATAAAGAGTCTTTCCATCTTGTAGTACAGTGTTTAACTACATGTTTTAGTCTGTTTCTAAAAAAATGATACATTTGCTCTGCAAGTCTCTTCTATGCCGTCGAATACTTGCCACTCTACATTGATAATGCTGTAAACTACATATACGTGTAAATCCCTTTCGCAGTTAGCTTAATAAGCATTCATTCAGATATTGAATGTACAAATCGTTTGCAGCAATTTCATTTTTACATGGTTTGCATAAAATAAGAATTGTTTTTCAATAATTTTTAACTACCACTACTATATTTCTCATTTTAAATAGAATCCACCTTTGGTAAGTATAAGTAAAAAATCATTCCAGAGAATTGTAAGAAGGTGACGGAGTGAATTAAGATTTTGCGTGTCTAGATACTACATATTTTGAAAGTTTGTTCTGTCTTTCTACACCATTGTTGGCATTTACTGTTGTACTAAATCTTTTTCTTGGGAAATACTTGTACTCATCGCACAGAATTTAAAAAAATTATGCCGACTGCACTTTTAAGAGTAAAATGTAAACAAATTTTAAAAGTCATATTTAATACAATATAATACACAGGCAACTTAGCCACATATGATTCTCATATGAGTATCATATGATTCTCATATGATTAGTTTCATATGAGAATCATAAAAAAAGGGCACCATATATGAATCATATGAAGCAAATCATATGATCTACATATGATCCACATTTGTGAATCATATGAATATAACTACATATAATTTGCATATGAATGATTTAAGTGTGTTTCCAGCCATTTACATATGAGAATCATATGAAAAGGGTATCATATGTAAATCATATGAAACAGTTATGTGTGTTCTCTTTCAATATTTTTCACATTCTTGTACACATTTAAAAATCAGATATTTCTGCTTTAGATGAAAATTCATTACATTACATTACATGCACAATGTTCTATCTTCATTGGTTAAATATTTTAAAACATCTTATAATGCTAACATAACTTTTTTGACAAAATTATTTTCATCAAGAGAAATAACTTATTTTTCACAGTGTACATTCTAAACAAGAAACAACCAAGTCAGTAGCATTTGTCGATACGTGTATTTAACATATTCTAAAATGAGTACAAATTATAAGATTTCAGCAGATAATTAAGTAGTTGAACATGTATACATGTACAAATAAATAACATAATTAGGCCATGTACTCGTAAAAAAAATACCATATGACATGAAAGTATCCAAAACAAAATTGAAATATCAGCAATAACATTTGTCATGTATGCTCTATTGTAAAATTATGAAAAATCAAGTTTTTTGATATTCTAGCATACAAATAAAAATGAGAAATCTCCGGATTTCATAATTATTACATATATTTCCAGGTTCTTTTTCCTTCTTTATCTTTTCAATATTTTCAGTTGTCCTCCCTCTGATCTGACCATTTTGAAAATCTCTTTGAACTGTACCAAAAATGTAAATCAACCAGTTCTCCCCTTCCTGAACAATTTCTTTGTGGCACAGAATGGTTTCTTCAAAAATTTCAAAAATAAAAATAATTCTTAAATTACAAAATCAATTCTTCAAGTTATATTAAAGTAATTTATTGAATTTTATTCATCAGCAAACAAATGTATTCCCAATTCACTGACACAGATATAATATGAGATAAAACTTATCATGTTATATATGTTATACTAGGTGTTTTGTGAAATCCTATGATGTAATTTGCAAGACACTGTTGGAAGATATGCTTCATAATAAAATTATAAAAGCATTTTTTTTTATTTTGACAATTGAATTGAATTTTGCAAGACAATTACACTATTGGAAGATATGCTTCATATTAATATCATAAAAAGCATTTTAATATTATTTTTGTCAATTGAATATGGAATGTTCAAATAGTATTATTGCCAAAAATTTAGAAGATTCTGACACAAATATATTACTTTTGGACAAAAAAAAATTACAGACAAGTAGATAGGTAGAAAAAACAGACTTAGTGATTCCAAGATATCCCAAACTTTGTTGGGAAGAATATAACAAAGTCTGTTAAACAGTGTGTAGTTACCTTAACTTTGACAAGCCTAGGATCTTTGGATTTTTTCTTCTGAGAGGCTGACTGTATATTGAACCTGTATATTGAACCAGTAAAACCAATATTAACACAGTAGATATTTTATAAGCATAACTAAAGCTTAAACTACTAAAAAGAGAGAGTATACAAGTTTGTAGGTTCTCAATAGTTTTAAATATCTTACATTTTACCTGAAACTAGGTTCTTTATTAGTACTGGAAATTTTTTTTTATAAATGTCAATCAATGAAAACATAGATGTTAATATTCAATGGATTAGCTATCTGATGTACTTTCAAACACATACTTCAGTAAGAGCCTCCAATGATTTTCATTTACTAATTCAGCGTAGTAAAGAAAATATTTCTTCTGTCAGTGACATTGATCTTAACAGAATAACCTTGTCTCTGTGTCAAGACAAACGCCTTTTAGTTATTAGAAGTTCATATCCATGACAGGAATTTTACAACTTTTCTGTCAATGGCCGATGAAGATGTTTGAAATTTGCATTATCTCGCACCATTTTGTCACAGGTCAGAAAAACAACATTGAGGTATTTTAAAACATCACCGTATATTAATATTCAAACAACATGGAGTTTCTATTTATGAAGATAGACGGGGTTGAAAGTCCTTTCCATAATACGTATTTTAGGGTAATAGCTTTACTTTCAGTAAAATTAAACTCAAAAGTCCACAAATAAAATATTTTTCCTCATTTATTTCAAAGTTTGGGTAAAGGGGGTGAGGAGCATGGGGATGTCATGATGTATACGTTATACATTCGAGGTTATTATTCTGTTAGACAGGAAGCTGATCATGATCTAAAACACGTTGACAAACCGAAAACACATGGGGTGCCTTCACAGTTCTACCATTAGTACCAACTTTCAATATACCATTGGTGCAATAATTTGACAATGGTACCAACTGTACCAATAAACCCTGAACGGATATTGGCATACAAATGTAACAATTTTACCAATGTTACCAATGGGAGTCCAATGGAAACGTTGGTAATACTGAATTACAGATTTCTTTGTCTTCTAAGTTATTAGCACATGCCAGAATCGCAAGAAAATCACAGCAGACTCATAGCCGAGAAACAAACCACATCAGGATCACACTTCTTTAGTTGCCATATCTATGAGTTTTATATAATCCATTTAATGGATCATGTCTAAATCATACTTCAAAATAGTGAATTTAAGTGTTTGATATGATTTTTATGTGATTTTGGCATGATTTGTGAAAAAGGCTTGGAGGAAAAATTCTTTATATCATTGTGAATCCGGGATCCAAGTCTTTCTAGCTTGTTGCCATGTCGATAACTAGCTGTGATGTCGTTTACCAACATTAAATACACTCTAGATTGTCTGCAGAAAAATATACCATTTGCAAGAAACATTGGTACCAGTGGCATACCAATGGTAATTAATTTTACCAACGGCAACTTTGGTCTACCAACGGCAGAACTGACGCCGATTGATTCCCGGTGACCGACTTTGCCCCGCCGCTATCGAGGGAGGCGCGTTATATAATTGTAAACAAACAAGGTGAATGTTAGCGCCGTGCACTTAATGGCTGTGAATAGTATATGTGGTTTTTAGTTATGTTTTATTTTCTCACTATATTGTTTGCTTTTATGTGATAAGAAGAAAAGATGATATTTTCTTCCCTTTTTAGTATACTTCGTTTATACGATTTTTAAAAAAATGAAATAAAAGGGAAAGTTGTCAGTGAATAAACATGATAATTTGTAAGAAAAAAAGCACAAACACTTCGAGAATTTATTCTGAAGGATATTAGCTTCCAATGTAGCCATGCTTATTATTTATAGTAAGCTTGCTTTGGTTACACGCATGAGGAGCTCTTGTTTAGGTGCTGAGTGAAAATAATTACCTGTGCATATATAGGTCATGCACCAGCTCATTTAAAACAAGACTCGAACACAATTACATTTCATGAGATCAATAAGATGTTAAAGCACAACTTTATAATCGATCGTCATTTCGAAATATATTTACCGTTTTTGAGTTATAAAGCAAAAACTGTCAGGGTCCCTTGATCCCTAATTATAGGTACCAGCCCCTTTTGAGTATTATTATATGAAAGCCCTCGCAATTATGCACAACTTTTGTTCATTATGTCTTAACAAAATATTTTTAGTTTTCAAGATAAAAAGGAAAATATGTGTAAATTTTCGCTCTTTTAAGCGTTCTAATTTTTGACCCCTATATAGCGCCATTGTGAATACAGAAATCGAAAAACAAAAACCGATGTGCACAACTTCAATCCTTCTGTTACCTAAAATCAGTAAAAATTATGCTTCAGCTTTTGTGGTCTCTGAACCTTTATCCGGAAACGAAAGCCTATAAATTTTCGTTGAAAGGGAAATAACTCAAAACCGGAAGTGATTTTTTGAAATTGGTAAAAGTTTAAAACGTCTATAACCTCTGAAAAATTGAGCGAAATCCGTTGAGAAATGAGTGAGATATGAGGCCTCAAAGTTGCAGTCTAGGAAGTAGAAAGAAAAAAAAAGAATAATAATCTTTACCATCAAAATCAGTAGAAACGGAAGACCTTAATTACCCCATTCCTGATCAGAATAGTCATATCACGTCGCGTTGTCAGATTCTGATCATCAGAACAAATGAGTCATGAAGCGTCAAGCTTGATCCCATGAATGAATCCCAATGCCTGTCAAAAAGAAGTGATACAGCTTTTCAGATAAAGTTTCTGTTATAATGATAAATTTATCATATACTCCATAATAAATAGGAAAATATAATAAAAAGTAACTTTTCGGTCTATTAAATAACTTTCAGCTATTTAACAAGCTTTTTTCCAGGATTTTTTTTATGTGCTAGAATTAAAATATAATATATATGTGCATTAGATTAGCAGTTTCAGAGTGCATTGATTCAAAAATTGGAACTCATGGTCACATGATTGTATGAAATATAGAGTACAATTAATTGAATAATAGTTGGATTTATTATAAAAACCAAGTCTGCATAACTTGATCTACTGAAGTAATAAAATATGTTTGCTTACAAAATCCTTATTCACCTGTTTTGACAACAGACATCCAACAAAATTTCTTCAACTTATTCCTCGTCACAATACAAGATTTTAAGTCCTTCATGAAGGGGTCATCAAATAAATCCGTTGAAGATGAAGCAGTTGGTGTTACTTTTGTATCTCTGACTTGTGGATTTGTGGCTTGGAAATGGAAGGAGAAATATTTGAATGTGTTCATCTTCACGTAACAATGTACATGCCTATAGGAGGACTGATATAATGTATACTCTTACCAGTAAATGACGGGAGGTTTAGATATCCACCTTGATTTAACAAGTACAAAATATTTTTCCCTATATATAGATACATTTGATTAAGAAATTCAAAGATTGCTTATTCTGTCATTCTTTGACATGTCTACCTAGCGACATAGATTGAAACAACAAACATCTTCACAACTTTCTTTTTTTTTCTCTTTCGTATTTCTCAGAAAACGTTCCAAAGGATCTTCATATGATGATCTTTCAGATTGTTTTGTACATGAAGACGTTTTTATCATCGTGTTTTTCACTACTTGGAAACCTTCCATCTTGTAATGTTTGTAAGTCACAAATTCTTTCAGTCGTTTTAGGTTGAAAATAGGACGTGACCCCCAATTTTTTTTTTTTTGGGGGGGGGGGGGCGTACAAAGCAAGTGCCAATGAACTGATCTTGAACTATGTTCTTAGGGTACACCACCTCCATCGCTTTTTTGGTAACATCTCCTGAATTTCTGCATCTAGAATTTGAAATTCTTTCTCTGGAAAATTTATTTCTGGGACAGATTTATGTGACAGTTTTTTAAGAAATCTTTTTTGTACCTTCTAATTCTGTAAAGATTAAAGTGACTTTTGTTATCTTTTCCCAATTATAAACAAAATGCTTTAGCCACCCCCCCCCCCCCCCTTAAGACGATCCCTCAGAACTTCCGACATATCTTCTACTACTATCAGTATGTTTACATGTGACGTAATTGACAAAATTGACATACATCTGTTTCTTTATAATAGCGCCTCTGTCGGTGCCTCTTTAATAGCTAGACCCTCTGGACTTTGTCTGATCACTAGATGGTCCCTGTCGAACGGGCTGGTCAACACTCTGTCTTGGTTTCTTGTTGACAGATCTAGCAATATCCCTCGACATCTCTCGTCCACGCTTGCTGTATTTCAACTTCATGTACAGGGGCGCGTGAAAGTCTGAAGTGAAGTGTGCCAAAAATGGCACTTTTCTATATAACCCTTTCGTAAATGTACCTGTATTTTGAAACAGTCCCTTATAAATACCTGAACGGTAGATTTTACCCAAACTTGGCATGTACACTTGAGTCAATGTAAGTTATATATAGTATAAAAAAAGAGTTTCGCTATTGTAGTTTTCAAGCAATTAAACCCCATTCATCATGCATCAACTCCCAAAGTTTGATGATTCTAAGCCAATAAATACCTAAGATACATAAATATAGCCATAAAATGTTAAAAGTAGGTCACCGTGACCTACTTTTTGGTCGATATTCTCCGAATACCCAAGATGCATCAACTGACAAAGTATGATGATTCTAAACTGATGAGTACCAGAGATACTAAATATAGCCATAAAATGTCGAAAGTAGGTCACAGTGACCTAATTTTTGGTCGCCACTCTCCAAAAGCCCAAGATGCATCAACTCACAAGGTTTGATGATTCTAAGCCAATAAATACCTAAGATACATAAATATAGCCATAAAATGTTAAAAGTAGGTCACCATGACCTACTTTTTAGTCGACATTCTCCGAAAACCCAAAATGCATCAACTCACAAAGTTTGATGATTCTAAGCCAATAAATACTTAAGATACTTAAATATAGCCATAAAATGTCGAAAGTAGGTCACTGTGACCTACATTTTGTTTGACATTTTTCAGAGTCCAAAGATGCATCTCCTGACCAAGTTTGATGATTTTAGGTCGTAAGGTAATCAAAATATGCCTTTTAAACAATTTGAACATATGCCTGCAAAATTCTAAAAGTAGGTCACAGTGACCTATTTTTTATTAAATACGTTTTAAGGTCCCAAGATGCAGCAACTTACAAGATTTGATGATTCTAAGCCTTTCAGTGCCTGAAATAATGGGATTAAATGTTTTAAAAAGGATAAGTCAAGAAGTTCAAAAAGTAGGTCACAGTGACCTACATTTAAGTTGACGTTGTTTAAGGACCCAAAATGCATCAACTGACCAAGTTTGGTGATCATAGTAGGTCACCGTGACCTACTTTTGAGTTAACATGATGTGAAGTCCTAAGATGCATCAACTTACAAGATTTGATGATCCTAGTCCTTATAAGAAGCAAAATATAAACATTTTTATTAATTGTAAATTTAGGTCAATTTTAAAGTGACCTTGAGACCATGCCCTTTGCTCCAGGGTCATGCCTTGGAGAATTTTTAATCTTCAACATATCCTGATCCTTGATAAGTTTGGTAAAATTTTCCTGGGGTTTGGAGAAGAATTTTTTAGAACCCGCTTTT